>NW_027517186.1:0-47248 GCF_048772815.1 Callospermophilus lateralis
GGCTACATCAAGAGGAAACAAACCTTAGGGATAGAACGTAGAACTACTTTATTGTGTCATGTTTCAAGTAGCTAGCACAAACCGTGTTTGATTTAAAGTTCTAACTGCATCTGTCAATATAGGAGAAAACAGAGTGAAACCTAAAAATTCAAACTGTTCCTGCAAACGAATGCTTCAACCTAGAAGAACAAAACTTGGGCATCCAAGTGGGAATGGTGTACTGATCATTACTTGAATGTATCATGAAGATTGGATGAAAAAATATATGTTGAGATTTCAGGAGACTCTAGTTTTTTGAAAGTTTGGCAACCCCTTTCAATATAAGTGTTATTCGCCAGTCCCTGCATTAGGCTACATCAAGAGGAAACAAACGTTAGAGATAGAACGTAGAACTACTTTATTGTGTCAAGTTTCAAGAAGCTAGCACAAACCGTGTTTGATTTAGAGTTCTAGCTGCATCTGTCAATATAGGAGAAAACAGAGTGAAACCTAGAAATTCAAACTGTTACTGCAAACGAATGCATCAACCTAGGAGAACGAAACTTGGGCATCCAAGTTTGATTGGTGTACTGCTCATTACTTGAAAGTATCATTAAGGTCGGAAAAAAATATGTGTTGAGATTTCAGGAGACTCTAGTTTTTTGGCAGCCTAACAACGCCTTTCATTGAAAGTGTTATTCGCCAGTCTGTGCTGAAGGCTACATCAAGAGGAAACAAACCTTAGGGATAGAATGTAGAACTACTTTATTGTGTCAAGTTTCAAGAAGCTAGCCCAAACCGTGTATGATTTAGAGTTTGAACTACATTTGTCAATATAGGAGAAAGCAGAATGAAACCTAAAAATTCAAACTGTTACTGCAAACGAATGCTTCAACGTAGGAGAATGAAACTTGAGCATCCAAGTGGGATTGGTGTACTGATCATTATTCGAAAGTATCATGAAGATTGGATAAAAAAATATATGTTGAGATTTCAGAAGACTCTAGTTTTGGGAAGTTTGGCAACCCCTTTCAATAAAAGTGTTATTCGCCAGTCCCTGCATTAGGCTACATCAAGAGGAAACAAACCTTAGAGATAGAACGTAGAACTACAGTATTTTGTCAAGTTTCAAGAAGCTAGCACAAACCGTGTTTGATTTAGAGTTCGAACTGCATCTGTCAATATAGGACAAAACAGAGTGAAACCTAAAAATTCAAACTGTTTCTGCAAACGAATGCTTCAACCTAGGAGAACGAAACTTGGGCATCCAAGTTTGATTGGTGCACTGCTCATTACTTGAAAGTATCATGAATGTCGGAAGAAAAAATATATGATGAGATTCAGGAGACTGTAGTTTTTTGGCAGCCTAACAACGCCTTTCATTGAATGTGTTATTCGTAAGTCTCTGCTTAAGGCTACATCAAGAGGAAACAAACCTTAGGGATAGAACGTAGAACTACTTTATTGTGTCATGTTTCAAGTAGCTAGCACAAACCGTGTTTGATTTAAGGTTCTAACTGCATCTGTCAATATAGGAGAAAACAGAGTGAAACCTAGAAATTCAAACTGTTACTGCAAACGAATGCATCAACCTAGGAGAACGAAACTTGGGCATCCAAGTTTGATTGGTCTACTGCTCATTACTTGAAAGTATCATTAAGGTCGGAAAAAAATATGTGTTGAGATTTCAGGAGACTCTAGTTTTTTGGCAGCCTAACAACGCCTTTCATTGAAAGTGTTATTCGCCAGTCTTTGCTGAAGGCTACATCAAGAGGAAACAAACCTTAGGGATAGAATGTAGAACTACTTTATTGTGTCAAGTTTCAAGAAGCTAGCCCAAAGCGTGTATGATTTAGAGTTTGAACTACATTTGTCAATATAGGAGAAAGCAGAATGAAACCTAAAAATTCAAACTGTTACTGCAAACGAATGCTTCAACGTAGGAGAATGAAACTTGAGCATCCAAGTGGGATTGGTGTACTGATCATTACTCGAAAGTATCATGAAGATTGGATAAAAAATATATGTTGAGATTTCAGAAGACTCTAGTTTTGGGAAGTTTGGCAACCCCTTTCAATAAAAGTGTTATTCGCCAGTCCCTGCATTAGGCTACATCAAGAGGAAAACAAACCTTAGAGATAGAACGTAGAACTACAGTATTTTGTCAAGTTTCAAGAAGCTAGCACAAACCGTGTTTGATTTAGAGTTCGAACTGCATCTGTCAATATAGGACAAAACAGAGTGAAACCTAAAAATTCAAACTGTTCCTGCAAACGAATGCTTCAACCTAGGAGAACGAAACTTGGGCATCCAAGTTTGATTGGTGCACTGCTCATTACTTGAAAGTATCATGAAGGTCGGAAGAAAAAATATATGATGAGATTTCAGGAGACTGTAGTTTTTGGCAGCCTAACAACGCCTTTCATTGAATGTGTTATTCGCCAGTCTCTGCTTAAGGCTACATCAAGAGGAAACAAACCTTAGGGATAGAATGTAGAACTACTTTATTGTGTCATGTTTCAAGTAGCTAGCACAAACCGTGTTTGATTTAAGGTTCTAACTGCATCTGTCAATATAGGAGAAAACAGAGTGAAACCTAAAAATTCAAACTGTTCCTGCACACGAATGCTTCAACCTAGAAGAACAAAACTGGGCATCCAAGTGGGAATGGTGTACTGATCATTACTTGAATGTATCATGAAGATTGGATGAAAAAATATATGTTGAGATTTCAGGAGACTCTAGTTTTTTGAAAGTTTGGCAACCCCTTTCAATATAAGTGTTATTCGCCAGTCCCTGCATTAGGCTACATCAAGAGGAAACAAACCTTAGAGATAGAACGTAGAACTACTTTATTGTGTCAAGTTTCAAGAAGCTAGCACAAACCGTGTTTGATTTAGAGTTCTAGCTGCATCTGTCAATATAGGAGAAAACAGAGTGAAACCTAGAAATTCAAACTGTTACTGCAAACGAATGCATCAACCTAGGAGAACGAAACTTGGGCATCCAAGTTTGATTGGTGTACTGCTCATTACTTGAAAGTATCATTAAGGTCGGAAAAAAATATGTGTTGAGATTTCAGGAGACTCTAGTTTTTTGGCAGCCTAACAACGCCTTTCATTGAAAGTGTTATTCGCCAGTCTGTGCTGAAGGCTACATCAAGAGGAAACAAACCTTAGGGATAGAATGTAGAACTACTTTATTGTGTCAAGTTTCAAGAAGCTAGTCCAAAGCGTGTATGATTTAGAGTTTGAACTACATTTGTCAATATAGGAGAAAGCAGAATGAAACCTAAAAATTCAAACTGTTACTGCAAACGAATGCTTCAACGTAGGAGAATGAAACTTGAGCATCCAAGTGGGATTGTGTACTGATCATTATTCGAAAGTATCATGAAGATTGGATAAAAAAATATATGTGAGATTTCAGAAGACTCTAGTTTTGTTAAGTTTGGCAACCCCTTTCAATAAAAGTGTTATTCGCCAGTCCCTGCATTAGGCTACATCAAGAGGAAACAAACCTTAGAGATAGAACGTAGAACTACAGTATTTGTCAAGTTTCAAGAAGCTAGCACAAACCGTGTTTGATTTAGAGTTCGAACTGCATCTGTCAATATAGGACAAAACAGAGTGAAACCTAAAAATTCAAACTGTTTCTGCAAACGAATGCTTCAACCTAGGAGAACGAAACTTGGGCATCCAAGTTTGATTGGTGCACTGCTCATTACTTGAAAGTATCATGAATGTCGGAAGAAAAAATATATGATGAGATTCAGGAGACTGTAGTTTTTGGCAGCCTAACACGCCTTTCATTGAATGTGTTATTCGTAAGTCTCTGCTTAAGGCTACATCAAGAGGAAACAAACCTTAGGGATAGAACGTAGAACTACTTTATTGTGTCATGTTTCAAGTAGCTAGCACAAACCGTGTTTGATTTAAGGTTCTAAACTGCATCTGTCAATATAGGAGAAAACAGAGTGAAACCTAGAAATTCAAACTGTTACTGCAAACGAATGCATCAACCTAGGAGAACGAAACTTGGGCATCCAAGTTTGATTGGTCTACTGCTCATTACTTGAAAGTATCATTAAGGTCGGAAAAAAATATGTGTTGAGATTTCAGGAGACTCTAGTTTTTGGCAGCCTAACAACGCCTTTCATTGAAAGTGTTATTCGCCAGTCTTTGCTGAAGGCTACATCAAGAGGAAAACAAACCTTAGGGATAGAATGTAGAACTACTTTATTGTGTCAAGTTTCAAGAAGCTAGCCCAAAGCGTGTATGATTTAGAGTTTGAACTACATTTGTCAATATAGGAGAAAGCAGAATGAAACCTAAAAATTCAAACTGTTACTGCAAACGAATGCTTCAACGTAGGAGAATGAAACTTGAGCATCCAAGTGGGATTGGTGTACTGATCATTACTCGAAAGTATCATGAAGATTGGATAAAAAAATATATGTTGAGATTTCAGAAGACTCTAGTTTTGGGAAGTTTGGCAACCCCTTTCAATAAAAGTGTTATTCGCCAGTCCCTGCATTAGGCTACATCAAGAGGAAACAAACCTTAGAGATAGAACGTAGAACTACAGTATTTTGTCAAGTTTCAAGAAGCTAGCACAAACCGTGTTTGATTTAGAGTTCGAACTGCATCTGTCAATATAGGACAAAACAGAGTGAAACCTAAAAATTCAAACTGTTCCTGCAAACGAATGCTTCAACCTAGGAGAACGAAACTTGGGCATCCAAGTTTGATTGGTGCACTGCTCATTACTTGAAAGTATCATGAAGGTCGGAAGAAAAAATATATGATGAGATTTCAGGAGACTGTAGTTTTTGGCAGCCTAACAACGCCTTTCATTGAATGTGTTATTCGCCAGTCTCTGCTTAAGGCTAATCAAGAGGAAACAAACCTTAGGGATAGAATGTAGAACTACTTTATTGTGTCATGTTTCAAGTAGCTAGCACAAACCGTGTTTGATTTAAGGTTCTAACTGCATCTGTCAATATAGGAGAAAACAGAGTGAAACCTAAAAATTCAAACTGTTCCTGCACACGAATGCTTCAACCTAGAAGAACAAAACTTGGGCATCCAAGTGGGAATGGTGTACTGATCATTACTTGAATGTATCATGAAGATTGGATGAAAAAATATATGTTGAGATTTCAGGAGACTCTAGTTTTTGAAAGTTTGGCAACCCCTTTCAATATAAGTGTTATTCGCCAGTCCCTGCATTAGGCTACATCAAGAGGAAACAAACCTTAGAGATAGAACGTAGAACTACTTTATTGTGTCAAGTTTCAAGAAGCTAGCAAAAACCGTGTTTGATTTAGAGTTCTAGCTGCATCTGTCAATATAGGAGAAAACAGAGTGAAACGTAGAAATTCAAACTGTTACTGCAAATGAATGCATCAACCTAGGAGAACGAAACTTGGGCATCCAAGTTTGATTGGTGTACTGCTCATTACTTGAAAGTATCATTAAGGTCGGAAAAAAATATGTGTTGAGATTTCAGGAGACGCTAGTTTTTTGGCAGCCTAACAACGCCTTTCATTGAAAGTGTTATTCGCCAGTCTTTGCTGAAGGCTACATCAAGAGGAAACAAACCTTAGGATAGAATGTAGAACCACTTTATTGTGTCAAGTTTCAAGAAGCTAGCCCAAAGCGTGTATGATTTAGAGTTTGAACTACATTTGTCAATATAGGAGAAAGCAGAATGAAACCTAAATATTCAAACTGTTACTGCAAACGAATGCTTCAACGTAGGAGAATGAAACTTGAGCATCCAAGTGGGATTGGTGTACTGATCATTACTCGAAAGTATCAGTACACCAATCCCACTTGGATGCTCAAGTTTCATTCTCCTACGTTGAAGCATTCGTTTGCAGTAACAGTTTGAATATTTAGGTTTCATTCTGCTTTCTCCTATATTGACAAATGTAGTTCAAACTC
This sequence comes from Callospermophilus lateralis, assembly GCF_048772815.1. NCBI lineage: Eukaryota > Metazoa > Chordata > Mammalia > Rodentia > Sciuridae > Callospermophilus > Callospermophilus lateralis. The sequence goes on from NW_027517186.1 coordinate 5,928, forward strand.
TAAATCATACACGCTTTGGGCTAGCTTCTTGAAACTTGACACAATAAAGTGGTTCTACATTCTATCCCTAAGGTTTGTTTCCTCTTGATGTAGCCTTCAGCAAAGACTGGCGAATAACACTTTCAATGAAAGGCGTTGTTAGGCTGCCAAAAAACTAGCGTCTCCTGAAATCTCAACACATATTTTTTTTCCGACCTTAATGATACTTTCAAGTAATGAGCAGTACACCAATCAAACTTGGATGCCCAAGTTTCGTTCTCCTAGGTTGATGCATTCATTTGCAGTAACAGTTTGAATTTCTACGTTTCACTCTGTTTTCTCCTATATTGACAGATGCAGCTAGAACTCTAAATCAAACACGGTTTTTGCTAGCTTCTTGAAACTTGACACAATAAAGTAGTTCTACGTTCTATCTCTAAGGTTTGTTTCCTCTTGATGTAGCCTAATGCAGGGACTGGCGAATAACACTTATATTGAAAGGGGTTGCCAAACTTTCAAAAAACTAGAGTCTCCTGAAATCTCAACATATATTTTTTCATCCAATCTTCATGATACATTCAAGTAATGATCAGTACACCATTCCCACTTGGATGCCCAAGTTTTGTTCTTCTAGGTTGAAGCATTCGTGTGCAGGAACAGTTTGAATTTTTAGTTTCACTCTGTTTTCTCCTATATTTGACAGATGCAGTTAGAACCTTAAATCAAACACGGTTTGTGCTAGCTACTTGAAACATGACACAATAAAGTAGTTCTACATTCTATCCCTAAGGTTTGTTTCCTCTTGATGTAGCCTTAAGCAGAGACTGGCGAATAACACATTCAATGAAAGGCGTTGTTAGGCTGCCAAAAACTACAGTCTCCTGAAATCTCATCATATATTTTTTCTTCCGACCTTCATGATACTTTCAAGTAATGAGCAGTGCACCAATCAAACTTGGATGCCCAAGTTTCGTTCTCCTAGGTTGAAGCATTCGTTTGCAGGAACAGTTTGAATTTTTAGGTTTCACTCTGTTTTGTCCTATATTGACAGATGCAGTTCGAACTCTAAATCAAACACGGTTTGTGCTAGCTTCTTGAAACTTGACAAAATACTGTAGTTCTACGTTCTATCTCTAAGGTTTGTTTCCTCTTGATGTAGCCTAATGCAGGGACTGGCGAATAACACTTTTATTGAAAGGGGTTGCCAAACTTCCCAAAACTAGAGTCTTCTGAAATCTCAACATATATTTTTTTATCCAATCTTCATGATACTTTCGAGTAATGATCAGTACACCAATCCCACTTGGATGCTCAAGTTTCATTCTCCTACGTTGAAGCATTCGTTTGCAGTAACAGTTTGAATTTTTAGGTTTCATTCTGCTTTCTCCTATATTGACAAATGTAGTTCAAACTCTAAATCATACACGCTTTGGGCTAGCTTCTTGAAACTTGACACAATAAAGTAGTTCTACATTCTATCCCTAAGGTTTGTTTCCTCTTGATGTAGCCTTCAGCAAAGACTGGCGAATAACACTTTCAATGAAAGGCGTTGTTAGGCTGCCAAAAAACTAGAGTCTCCTGAAATCTCAACACATATTTTTTTCCGACCTTAATGATACTTTCAAGTAATGAGCAGTAGACCAATCAAACTTGGATGCCCAAGTTTCGTTCTCCTAGGTTGATGCATTCGTTTGCAGTAACAGTTTGAATTTCTAGGTTTCACTCTGTTTTCTCCTATATTGACAGATGCAGTTAGAACCTTAAATCAAACACGGTTTGTGCTAGCTACTTGAAACATGACACAATAAAGTAGTTCTACGTTCTATCCCTAAGGTTTGTTTCCTCTTGATGTAGCCTTAAGCAGAGACTTACGAATAACACATTCAATGAAAGGCGTTGTTAGGCTGCCAAAAAACTACAGTCTCCTGAATCTCATCATATATTTTTCTTCCGACATTCATGATACTTTCAAGTAATGAGCAGTGCACCAATCAAACTTGGATGCCCAAGTTTCGTTCTCCTAGGTTGAAGCATTCGTTTGCAGAAACAGTTTGAATTTTTAGGTTTCACTCTGTTTTGTCCTATATTGACAGATGCAGTTCGAACTCTAAATCAAACACGGTTTGTGCTAGCTTCTTGAAACTTGACAAAATACTGTAGTTCTACGTTCTATCTCTAAGGTTTGTTTCCTCTTGATGTAGCCTAATGCAGGGACTGGCGAATAACACTTTTATTGAAAGGGTTGCCAAACTTAACAAAACTAGAGTCTTCTGAAATCTCAACATATATTTTTTTATCCAATCTTCATGATACTTTCGAATAATGATCAGTACACCAATCCCACTTGGATGCTCAAGTTTCATTCTCCTACGTTGAAGCATTCGTTTGCAGTAACAGTTTGAATTTTTAGGTTTCATTCTGCTTTCTCCTATATTGACAAATGTAGTTCAAACTCTAAATCATACACGCTTTGGACTAGCTTCTTGAAACTTGACACAATAAAGTAGTTCTACATTCTATCCCTAAGGTTTGTTTCCTCTTGATGTAGCCTTCAGCACAGACTGGCGAATAACACTTTCAATGAAAGGCGTTGTTAGGCTGCCAAAAACTAGAGTCTCCTGAAATCTCAACACATATTTTTTTCCGACCTTAATGATACTTTCAAGTAATGAGCAGTACACCAATCAAAACTTGGATGCCCAAGTTTCGTTCTCCTAGGTTGATGCATTCGTTTGCAGTAACAGTTTGAATTTCTAGGTTTCACTCTGTTTTCTCCTATATTGACAGATGCAGCTAGAACTCTAAATCAAACACGGTTTGTGCTAGCTTCTTGAAACTTGACACAATAAAGTAGTTCTACGTTCTATCTCTAAGGTTTGTTTCCTCTTGATGTAGCCTAATGCAGGGACTGGCGAATAACACTTATATTGAAAGGGGTTGCCAAACTTTCAAAAAACTAGAGTCTCCTGAAATCTCAACATATATTTTTTCATCCAATCTTCATGATACATTCAAGTAATGATCAGTACACCATTCCCACTTGGATGCCCAAGTTTTGTTCTTCTAGGTTGAAGCATTCGTGTGCAGGAACAGTTTGAATTTTTAGGTTTCACTCTGTTTTCTCCTATATTGACAGATGCAGTTAGAACCTTAAATCAAACACGGTTTGTGCTAGCTACTTGAAACATGACACAATAAAGTAGTTCTACATTCTATCCCTAAGGTTTGTTTCCTCTTGATGTAGCCTTAAGCAGAGACTGGCGAATAACACATTCAATGAAAGGCGTTGTTAGGCTGCCAAAAACTACAGTCTCCTGAAATCTCATCATATATTTTTTCTTCCGACCTTCATGATACTTTCAAGTAATGAGCAGTGCACCAATCAAACTTGGATGCCCAAGTTTCGTTCTCCTAGGTTGAAGCATTCGTTTGCAGGAACAGTTTGAATTTTTAGGTTTCACTCTGTTTTGTCCTATATTGACAGATGCAGTTCGAACTCTAAATCAAACACGGTTTGTGCTAGCTTCTTGAAACTTGACAAAATACTGTAGTTCTACGTTCTATCTCTAAGGTTTGTTTCCTCTTGATGTAGCCTAATGCAGGGACTGGCGAATAACACTTTTATTGAAAGGGGTTGCCAAACTTCCAAAACTAGAGTCTTCTGAAATCTCAACATATATTTTTTTATCCAATCTTCATGATACTTTCGAGTAATGATCAGTACACCAATCCCACTTGGATGCTCAAGTTTCATTCTCCTACGTTGAAGCATTCGTTTGCAGTAACAGTTTGAATTTTTAGGTTTCATTCTGCTTTCTCCTATATTGACAAATGTAGTTCAAACTCTAAATCATACACGCTTTGGGCTAGCTTCTTGAAACTTGACACAATAAAGTAGTTCTACATTCTATCCCTAAGGTTTGTTTCCTCTTGATGTAGCCTTCAGCAAAGACTGGCGAATAACACTTTCAATGAAAGGCGTTGTTAGGCTGCCAAAAACTAGAGTCTCCTGAAATCTCAACACATATTTTTTTCCGACCTTAATGATACTTTCAAGTAATGAGCAGTAGACCAATCAAACTTGGATGCCCAAGTTTCGTTCTCCTAGGTTGATGCATTCGTTTGCAGTAACAGTTTGAATTTCTAGGTTTCACTCTGTTTTCTCCTATATTGACAGATGCAGTTAGAACCTTAAATCAAACACGGTTTGTGCTAGCTACTTGAAACATGACACAATAAAGTAGTTCTACGTTCTATCCCTAAGGTTTGTTTCCTCTTGATGTAGCCTTAAGCAGAGACTTACGAATAACACATTCAATGAAAGGCGTTGTTAGGCTGCCAAAAAACTACAGTCTCCTGAATCTCATCATATATTTTTTCTTCCGACATTCATGATACTTTCAAGTAATGAGCAGTGCACCAATCAAACTTGGATGCCCAAGTTTCGTTCTCCTAGGTTGAAGCATTCGTTTGCAGAAACAGTTTGAATTTTTAGGTTTCACTCTGTTTTGTCCTATATTGACAGATGCAGTTCGAACTCTAAATCAAACACGGTTTGTGCTAGCTTCTTGAAACTTGACAAAATACTGTAGTTCTACGTTCTATCTCTAAGGTTTGTTTCCTCTTGATGTAGCCTAATGCAGGGACTGGCGAATAACACTTTTATTGAAAGGGGTTGCCAAACTTAACAAAACTAGAGTCTTCTGAAATCTCAACATATATTTTTTTATCCAATCTTCATGATACTTTCGAATAATGATCAGTACACCAATCCCACTTGGATGCTCAAGTTTCATTCTCCTACGTTGAAGCATTCGTTTGCAGTAACAGTTTGAATTTTTAGGTTTCATTCTGCTTTCTCCTATATTGACAAATGTAGTTCAAACTCTAAATCATACACGCTTTGGACTAGCTTCTTGAAACTTGACACAATAAAGTAGTTCTACATTCTATCCCTAAGGTTTGTTTCCTCTTGATGTAGCCTTCAGCACAGACTGGCGAATAACACTTTCAATGAAAAGCGTTGTTAGGCTGCCAAAAAACTAGAGTCTCCTGAAATCTCAACACATATTTTTTTCCGACCTTAATGATACTTTCAAGTAATGAGCAGTACACCAATCAAACTTGGATGCCCAAGTTTCGTTCTCCTAGGTTGATGCATTCGTTTGCAGTAACAGTTTGAATTTCTAGGTTTCACTCTGTTTTCTCCTATATTGACAGATGCAGCTAGAACTCTAAATCAAACACGGTTTGTGCTAGCTTCTTGAAACTTGACACAATAAAGTAGTTCTACGTTCTATCTCTAACGTTTGTTTCCTCTTGATGTAGCCTAATGCAGGGACTGGCGAATAACACTTATATTGAAAGGGGTTGCCAAACTTTCAAAAAACTAGAGTCTCCTGAAATCTCAACATACATTTTTTCATCCAATCTTCATGATACATTCAAGTAATGATCAGTACACCATTCCCACTTGGATGCCCAAGTTTTGTTCTTCTAGGTTGAAGCATTCGTTTGCAGGAACAGTTTGAATTTTTAGGTTTCACTCTGTTTTCTCCTATATGCACAGATGCAGTTAGAACTTTAAATCAAACACGGTTTGTGCTAGCTACTTGAAACATGACACAATAAAGTAGTTCTACGTTCTATCCCTAAGGTTTGTTTCCTCTTGATGTAGCCTTAAGCAGAGACTGGCGAATAACACATTCAATGAAAGGCGTTGTTAGGCTGCCAAAAAACTAGAGTCTCCTGAAATCTCATCATATATTTTTTCTTCCGACCTTCATGATACTTTCAAGTAATGAGCAGTGCACCAATCAAACTTGGATGCCCAAGTTTCGTTCTCCTAGGTTGAAGCATTCGTTTGCAGGAACAGTTTGAATTTTTAGGTTTCACTCTGTTTTGTCCTATATTGACAGATGCAGTTCGAACTCTAAATCAAACACGGTTTGTGCTAGCTTCTTGAAACTTGACAAAATACTGTAGTTCTACGTTCTATCTCTAAGGTTTGTTTCCTCTTGATGTAGCCTAATGCAGGGACTGGCGAATAACACTTTTATTGAAAGGGGTTGCCAAACATCCCAAAACTAGAGTCTTCTGAAATCTCAACATATATTTTTGCATCCAATCTTCATGATACTTTCGAGTAATGATCAGTACACCAATCCCACTTCGATGCTCAAGTTTCATTCTCCTACGTTGAAGCATTCGTTTGCAGTAACAGTTTGAATTTTTAGGTTTCATTCTGCTTTCTCCTATATTGACAAATGTAGTTCAAACTCTAAATCATACACGCTTTGGGCTAGCTTCTTGAAACTTGACACAATAAAGTAGTTCTACATTCTATCCCTAAGGTTTGTTTCCTCTTGATGTAGCCTTCAGCAAAGACTGGCGAATAACACTTTCAATGAAAGGCGTTGTTAGGCTGCCAAAAAACTAGAGTCTCCTGAAATCTCAACACATATTTTTTTCCGACCTTAATGATACTTTCAAGGAATGAGCAGTACACCAATCAAACTTGGATGCCCAAGTTTCGTTCTCCTAGGTTGATGCATTCGTTTGCAGTAACAGTTTGAATTTCTAGGTTTCACTCTGTTTTCTCCTATATTGACAGATGCAGCTAGAACTCTAAATCAAACACGGTTTGTGCTAGCTTCTTGAAACTTGACACAATAAAGTAGTTCTACGTTCTATCTCTAAGGTTTGTCTCCTCTTGATGTAGCCTAATGCAGGGACTGGCGAATAACACTTATATTGAAAGGGGTTGCCAAACTTTCAAAAAACTAGAGTCTCCTGAAATCTCAACATATATTTTTTCATCCAATCTTCATGATACATTCAAGTAATGATCAGTACACCATTCCCACTTGGATGCCCAAGTTTTGTTCTTCTAGGTTGAAGCATTCGTTTGCAGGAACAGTTTGAATTTTTAGGTTTCACTCTGTTTTCTCCTATATTGACAGATGCAGTTAGAACTTTAAATCAAACACGGTTTGTGCTAGCTACTTGAAACATGACACAATAAAGTAGTTCTACGTTCTATCCCTAAGGTTTGTTTCCTCTTGATGTACCCCTAAGCAGAGACTGGCGAATAACACATTCAATGAAAGGCGTTGTTAGGCTGCCAAAAAACTACAGTCTCCTGAAATCTCATCATATATTTTTTCTTCCGCCCTACATGATTCTTTCAAGTAATGAGCAGTGCACGATATCAAACTTGGATGCCCAAGTTTCGTTCTCCTAGGTTGAAGCATTCGTTTGCAGGAATATTTGAATTTTTAGGTTTCACTCTGTTTTGTCCTATATTGACAGATGCAGTTCGAACTCTAAATCAAACACGGTTTGTGCTAGCTTCTTGAAACTTGACCAAATACTGTAGTTCTACGTTCTATCCCTAAGGTTTGTTTCCTCTTGATGTAGCCTAATGCAGGGACTGGCGAATAACACTTTTATTGAAAGGGGTTGCCAAACTTCCCAAAACTAGAGTCTTCTGAAATCTCAACATATATTTTTTTATCCAATCTTCATGATACTTTCGAGTAATGATCAGTACACCAATCCCACTTGGATGCTCAAGTTTCATTCTCCTACGTTGAAGCATTCGTTTGCAGTAACAGTTTGAATTTTTAGGTTTCATTCTGCTTTCTCCTATATTGACAAATGTAGTTCAAACTCTAAATCATACACGGTTTGGGCTAGCTTCTTGAAACTTGACACAATAAAGTAGTTCTACATTCTATCCCTAAGGTTTGTTTCCTCTTGATGTAGGCTTCAGCACAGACTGGCGAATAACACTTTCAATGAAAGGTGTTGTTAGGCTGCCAAAAAACTAGAGTCTCCTGAAATCTCAACACATATTTTTTTCTGACCTTAATCATACTTTCATGTAATGAGCAGTACACCAATCAAACTTGGATGCCCAAGTTTCGTTCTCCTAGGTTGATGCATTCGTTTGCAGTAACAGTTTGAATTTCTAGGTTTCACTCTGTTTTCACCTATATTGACAGATGCAGCTAGAACTGTAAATCAAACACGGTTTGTGCTAGCTTCTTGAAACTTGACACAATAAAGTAGTTCTACGTTCTATCTCTAAGGTTTGTTTCCTCTTGATGTAGCCTAATGCAGGGACTGGCGAATAACACTTATATTGAAAGGGGTTGCCAAACTTTCAAAAAACTAGAGTCTCCTGAAATCTCAACATATATTTTTTCATCCAATCTTCATGATACATTCAAGAAATGATCAGTACACCATTCCCACTTGGATGCCCAAGTTTTGTTCTTCTAGGTTGAAGCATTCGTTTGCAGGAACAGTTTGAATTTTTAGGTTTCACTCTGTTTTCTCCTATATTGACAGATGCAGTTAGAACTTTAAATCAAACACGGTTTGTGCTAGCTACTTGAAACATGACACAATAAAGTAGTTCTACGTTCTATCCCTAAGGTTTGTTTCCTCTTGATGTACCCTTAAGCAGAGACTGGCGAATAACACATTCAATGAAAGGCGTTGTTAGGCTGCCAAAAAACTACAGTCTCCTGAAATCTCATCATATATTTTTTCTTCCGACCTTCATGATACTTTCAAGTAATGAGCAGTGCACCAATCAAACTTGGATGCCCAAGTTTCGTTCTCCTAGGTTGAAGCATTCGTTTGCAGGAACAGTTTGAATTTTTAGGTTTCACTCTGTTTTGTCCTATATTGACAGATGCAGTTCGAACTCTAAATCAAACAGGGTTTGTGCTAGCTTCTTGAAACTTGACAAAATACTGTAGTTCCACGTTCTATCTCTAAGGTTTGTTTCCTCTTGATGTAGCCTAATGCAGTTACTGGCGAATAACACTTTTATTGAAAGGGGTTGCCAAACGTCCAAAAACTAGAGTCTTCTGAAATCTCAACATATATTTTTGCATCCAATCTTCATGATACTTTCAAGTAATGATCAGTACACCAATCCCACTTGGATGCTCAAGTTTCATTCTCCTACGTTGAAGCATTCGTTTTCAGTAAGAGTATTAATTTTTAGGTTTCACTGTTTTCTTCTATATTGACAAATGTAGTTCAAACTCTAAATCATACACGGTTTGGGCTAGCTTCTTGAAACTTGACACAATAAAGTAGTTCTACATTCTATCCCTAAGGTTTGTTTCCTCTTGATGTAGGCTTCAGCACAGACTGGCGAATAACACTTTCAATGAAAGGTGTTGTTAGGCTGCCAAAAAACTAGAGTCTCCTGAAATCTCAACACATATTTTTTTCTGACCTTAATCATACTTTCAAGTAATGAGCAGTACACCAATCAAACTTGGATGCCCAAGTTTCGTTCTCCTAGGTTGATGCATTCGTTTGCAGTAACAGTTTGAATTTCTAGGTTTCACTCTGTTTTCTCCTATGTTGACAGATGCAGCTAGAACTGTAAATCAAACACGGTTTGTGCTAGCTTCTTGAAACTTGACACAATAAAGTAGTTCTACGTTCTATCTCTAAGGTTTGTTTCCTCTTGATGTAGCCTAATGCAGGGACTGGCGAATAACACTTATATTGAAAGGGGTTGCCAAACTTTCAAAAAACTAGAGTCTCCTGAAATCTCAACATATATTTTTTCATCCAATCTTCATGATACATTCAAGTAATGATCAGTACACCATTCCCACTTGGATGCCCAAGTTTTGTTCTTCTAGGTTGAAGCATTCGTTTGCAGGAACAGTTTGAATTTTTAGGTTTCACTCTGTTTTCTCCTATATTGACAGATGCAGTTAGAACTTTAAATCAAACACGGTTTGTGCTAGCTACTTGAAACATGACACAATAAAGTAGTTCTACGTTCTATCCCTAAGGTTTGTTTCCTCTTGATGTACCCTTAAGCAGAGACTGGCGAATAACACATTCAATGAAAAGCGATGTTAGGCTGCCAAAAAATTACAGTCTCCTGAAATCTCATCATATATTTTTTCTTCCGACCTTCATGATACTTTCAAGTAATGAGCAGTGCACCAATCAAACTTGGATGCCCAAGTTTCGTTCTCCTAGGTTGAAGCATTCGTTTGGAGGAACAGTTTGAATTTTTAGGTTTCACTCTGTTTTGTCCTATATTGACAGATGCAGTTCGAACTCTAAATCAAACAGGGTTTGTGCTAGCTTCTTGAAACTTGACAAAATACTGTAGTTCCACGTTCTATCTCTAAGGTTTGTTTCCTCTTGATGTAGCCTAATGCAGTTACTGGCGAATAACACTTTTATTGAAAGGGGTTGCCAAACGTCCAAAAACTAGAGTCTTCTGAAATCTCAACATATATTTTTGCATCCAATCTTCATGATACTTTCAAGTAATGATCAGTACACCAATCCCACTTGGATGCTCAAGTTTCATTCTCCTACGTTGAAGCATTCGTTTTCAGTAAGAGTATTAATTTTTAGGTTTCACTGTTTTCTTCTATATTGACAAATGTAGTTCAAACTCTAAATCATACACGGTTTGGGCTAGCTTCTTGAAACTTGACACAATAAAGTAGTTCTACATTCTATCCCTAAGGTTTGTTTCCTCTTGATGTAGCCTTCAACACAGACTGGCGAATAACACTTTCAATGAAAAGCGTTGTTAGGCTGCCAAAAAACTAGAGTCTCCTGAAATTTCAACACATATTTTTTTCCGACCTTAATGATACTTTCAAGTAATGAGCAGTACACCAATCAAACTTGGATGCCCAAGTTTCGTTCTCCTAGGTTGATGCATTCGTTTGCAGTAACAGTTTGAATTTCTAGGTTTCACTCTGTTTTCTCCTATATTGACAGATGCAGCTAGAACTCTAAATCAAACACGGTTTGTGCTAGCTTCTTGAAACTTGACACAATAAAGTAGTTCTACGTTCTATCTCTAATGCTTGTTTCCTCTTGATGTAGCCTAATGCAGGGACTGGCGAATAACACTTATATTGAAAGGGGTTGCCAAACTTTCAAAAATCTAGAGTCTCCGGAAATCTCAACATATATTTTTTCATCCAATCTTCATAATATATTCAAGTAATGATCAGTACACCATTCCCACTTGGATGCCCAAGTTTTGTTCTTCTAAGTTGAAGCATTCGTTTGCAGGAACAGTTTGAATTTTTAGGTTTCACTCTGTTTTCTCCTATATTGACAGATGCAGTTAGAACTTTAAATCAAACAGGGTTTGTGCTAGCTACTTGAAACATGACACAATAAAGTAGTTCTACGTTCTATCCCTAAGGTTTGTTTCCTCTTGATGTAGCCTTAAGCAGAGACTGGCGAATAACACATTCAATGAAAGGCGTTGTTAGGCTGCCAAAAAACTACAGTCTCCTGAAATCTCATCATATATTTTTTCTTCCGACCTTCATGATACTTTCAAGTAATGAGCAGTGCACCAATCAAACTTGGATGCCCAAGTTTCGTTCTCCTAGGTTGAAGCATTCGTTTGCAGGAACAGTTTGAATTTTTAGGTTTCACTCTGTTTTGTCCTATATTGACAGATGCAGTTCGAACTCTAAATCAAACAGGGTTTGTGCTAGCTTCTTGAAACTTGACAAAATACTGTAGTTCCACGTTCTATATCTAAGGTTTGTTTCCTCTTGATGGAGCCTAATGCAGTTACTGGCGAATAACACTTTTATTGAAAGGGGTTGCCAAACGTCCAAAAACTAGAGTCTTCTGAAATCTCAACATATATTATTGCATCCAATCTTCATGATACTTTCAAGTAATGATCAGTACACCAATCCCACTTGGATGCTCAAGTTTCATTCTCCTACGTTGCAGCATTCGTTTGCAGTAACAGTTTTAATTTTTAGGTTTCACTGTTTTCTTCTATATTGACAAATGTAGTTCAAACTCTAAATCATACAAGGTTTGGGCTAGCTTCTTGAAACTTGACACAATAAAGCAGTTCTACATTCTATCCCTAAGGTTTGTTTCCTCTTGATGAAGCCTTCAGCACAGACTGGCGAATAACACTTTCAATGAAAAGCGTTGTTAGGCTGCCAAAAAACTAGAGTCTCCTGAAATCTCAACACATATTTTTTTCCGACCTTAATGATACTTTCAAGTAATGAGCAGTACACCAATCAAACTTGGATGCCCAAGTTTCGTTCTCCTAGGTTGATGCATTCGTTTGCAGTAACAGTTTGAATTTCTAGGTTTCACTCTGTTTTCTCCTATATTGACAGATGCAGCTAGAACTCTAAATCAAACACGGTTTGTGCTAGCTTCTTGAAACTTGACACAATAAAGTAGTTCTACGTTCTATCTCTAAGGTTTGTTTCCTCTTGATGTAGCCTAATGCAGGGACTGGGGAATAACACTTATATTGAAAGGGGTTGCCAAACTTTCAAAAAACTAGAGTCTCCTGAAATCTCAACATATATTTTTTCATCCAATCTTCATGATACATTCAAGTAATGATCAGTACATCATTCCCACTTGGATGCCCAAGTTTTGTTCTTCTAGGTTGAAGCATTCGTTTGCAGGAACAGTTTGAATTTTTAGGTTTCACTCTGTTTTCTCCTATATTGACAGATGCAGTTAGAACTTTAAATCAAACACGGTTTGTGCTAGCTACTTGAAACATGACACAATAAAGTAGTTCTAAGTTCTATCCCTAAGGTTTGTTTCCTCTTGATGTACCCTTAAGCAGAGACTGGCGAATAACACATTCAATGAAAGGCGTTGTTAGGCTGCCAAAAAACTACAGTCTCCTGAAATCTCATCATATATTTTTTCTTCCGACCTTCATGATACTTTCAAGTAATGAGCAGTGCACCAATCAAACTTGGATGCCCAAGTTTCGTTCTCCTAGGTTGAAGCATTCGTTTGCAGGAACAGTTTGAATTTTTAGGTTTAACTCTGTTTTGTCCTATATTGACAGATGCAGTTCGAACTCTAAATCAAACACGGTTTGTGCTAGCTTCTTGAAACTTGACAAAATACTGTAGTTCTACGTTCTATCTCTAAGGTTTGTTTCCTCTTGATGTAGCCTAATGCAGTTACTGGCGAATAACACTTTTATTGAAAGGGGTTGCCAAACTTCCAAAAACTAGAGTCTTCTGAAATCTCAACATATATTTTTGCATCCAATCTTCATGATACTTTCAAGTAATGATCAGTACACCAATCCCACTTGGATGCTCAAGTTTCATTCTCCTACGTTGAAGCATTCGTTTGCAGTAACAGTTTTAATTTTTAGGTTTCACTGTTTTCTTCTATATTGACAAATGTAGTTCAAACTCTAAATCATACACGGTTTGGGCTAGCTTCTTGAAACTTGACACAATAAAGTAGTTCTACATTCTATCCCTAAGGTTTGTTTCCTCTTCATGTAGGCTTCAGCACAGACTGGCGAATAACACTTTCAATGAAAGGTGTTGTTAGGCTGCCAAAAAACTAGAGTCTCCTGAAATCTCAACACATATTTTTTTCTGACCTTAATCATACTTTCAAGTAATGAGCAGTACACCAATCAAACTTGGATGCCCAAGTTTCGTTCTCCTAGGTTGATGCATTCGTTTGCAGTAACAGTTTGAATTTCTAGGTTTCACTCTGTTTTCTCCTATATTGACAGATGCAGCTAGAACTCTAAATCAAACACGGTTTGTGCTAGCTTCTTGAAACTTGACACAATAAAGTAGTTCTACGTTCTATCTCTAAGGTTTGTTTCCTCTTGATGTACCCTAATGCAGGGACTGGCGAATAACACTTATATTGAAAGGGGTTGCCAAACTTTCAAAAAACTAGAGTCTCCTGAAATCTCAACATATATTTTTTCATCCAATCTTCATGATACATTCAAGTAATGATCAGTACACCATTCCCACTTGGATGCCCAAGTTTTGTTCTTCTAAGTTGAAGCATTCGTTTGCAGGAACAGTTTGAATTTTTAGGTTTCACTCTGTTTTCTCCTATATTGACAGATGCAGTTAGAACTTTAAATCAAACACGGTTTGTGCTAGCTACTTGAAACATGACACAATAATGTAGTTCTACGTTCTATCCCTAAGGTTTTTTTCCTCCTGATGTACCCTTAAGCAGAGACTGGCGAATAACACATTCAATGAAAGGCGTTGTTAGGCTGCCAAAAAACTACAGTCTCCTGAAATCTCATCATATATTTTTTCTTCCGACCTTCATGATACTTTCAAGTAATGAGCAGTGCACCAATCAAACTTGGATGCCCAAGTTTCGTTCTCCTAGGTTGAAGCATTCGTTTGCAGGAACAGTTTGAATTTTTAGGTTTCACTCTGTTTTGTCCTATATTGACAGATGCAGTTCGAACTCTAAATCAAACAGGGTTTGTGCTAGCTTCTTGAAACTTGACAAAATACTGTAGTTCCACGTTCTATCTCTAAGGTTTGTTTCCTCTTGATGTAGCCTAATGCAGTTACTGGCGAATAACACTTTTATTGAAAGGGGTTGCCAAACGTCCAAAAACTAGAGTCTTCTGAAATCTCAACATATATTTTTGCATCCAATCTTCATGATACTTTCAAGTAATGATCAGTACACCAATCCCACTTGGATGCTCAAGTTTCATTCTCCTACGTTGAAGCATTCGTTTTCAGTAAGAGTATTAATTTTTAGGTTTCACTGTTTTCTTCTATATTGACAAATGTAGTTCAAACTCTAAATCATACACGGTTTGGGCTAGCTTCTTGAAACTTGACACAATAAAGTAGTTCTACATTCTATCCCTAAGGTTTGTTTCCTCTTGATGTAGCCTTCAACACAGACTGGCGAATAACACTTTCAATGAAAAGCGTTGTTAGGCTGCCAAAAAACTAGAGTCTCCTGAAATCTCAACACATATTTTTTTCCGACCTTAATGATACTTTCAAGTAATGAGCAGTACACCAATCAAACTTGGATGCCCAAGTTTCGTTCTCCTAGGTTGATGCATTCGTTTGCAGTTACAGTTTGAATTTCTAGGTTTCACTCTGTTTTCTCCTATATTGACAGATGCAGCTAGAACTCTAAATCAAACACGGTTTGTGCTAGCTTCTTGAAACTTGACACAATAAAGTAGTTCTACGTTCTATCTCTAAGGTTTGTTTCCTCTTGATGTAGCCTAATGCAGGGACTGGCGAATAACACTTATATTGAAAGGGGTTGCCAAACTTTCAAAAATCTAGAGTCTCCTGAAATCTCAACATATATTTTTTCATCCAATCTTCATAATACATTCAAGTAATGATCAGTACACCATTCCCACTTGGATGCCCAAGTTTTGTTCTTCTAGGTTGAAGCATTCGTTTGCAGGAACAGTTTGAATTTTTAGGTTTCACTCTGTTTTCTCCTATATTGACAGATGCAGTTAGGACTTTAAATCAAACACGGTTTGTGCTAGCTACTTGAAACATGACACAATAAAGTAGTTCTACGTTCTATCCCTAAGGTTTGTTTCCTCTTGATGTAGCCTTAAGCAGAGACTGGCGAATAACACATTCAATGAAAGGCGTTGTTAGGCTGCCAAAAAACTACAGTCTCCTGAAATCTCATCATATATTTTTTCTTCCGACCTTCATGATACTTTCAAGTAATGAGCAGTGCACCAATCAAACTTGGATGCCCAAGTTTCGTTCTCCTAGGTTGAAGCATTCGTTTGCAGGAAGAGTTTGAATTTTTAGGTTTCACTCTTTTTGTCCTATATTGACAGATGCAGATCGAACTCTAAATCAAACACGGTTTGTGCTAGCTTCTTGAAACTTGACAAAATACTGTAGTTCTACGTTCTATCTGTAAGGTTTGTTTCCTCTTGATGTAGCCTAATGCAGGGACTGGCGAATAACACTTTTATTGAAAGGGGTTGCCAAACTTTCCAAAACTAGAGTCTTCTGAAATCTCAACATATATTTTTTTATCCAATCTTCATGATACTTTCGAGTAATGATCAGTACACCAATCCCACTTGGATGCTCAAGTTTCATTCTCCTACGTTGAAGCATTCGTTTGCAGTAACAGTTTGAATTTTTAGGTTTCATTCTGCTTTCTCCTATATTGACAAATGTAGTTCAAACTCTAAATCATACACGGTTTGTGCTAGCTTCTTGAAACTTGACACAATAAAGTAGTTCTACGTTCTATCTCTAAGGTTTGTTTCCTCTTGATGTAGCCTAATGCAGGCACTGGAGAATAACACTTTTATTGAAAGGGGTTGCCAAACTTCCCAAAACTAGAGTCTCTGAAATCTCAACATATATTTTCTTATCCAATCTTCATGATACTTTCGAGTAATGATCAGTACACCAATCCCACTTGGATGCTCAAGTTTCCTTCTCCTACGTTGAAGCATTCGTTTGCAGTAACAGTTTGAATTTTTAGGTTTCATTCTGCTTTCTCCTATATTGACAAATGTAGTTCAACTCTAAATCATACACGGTTTGGGCTAGCTTCTTGACACTTGACACAATAAAGTAGTTCTACATTCTATCCCTAAGGTTTGTTTCCTCTTGATGTAGCCTTCAGCACAGACTGGCGAATAACACTTTCAATGAAAGGCGTTGTTAGGCTGCCAAAAAACTAGAGTCTCCTGAAATCTCAACACATATTTTTTTCCGACCTTAATGATACTTTCAAGTAATGAGCAGTACACCAATCAAACTTGGATGCCCAAGTTTCGTTCTCCTAGGTTGATGCATTCGTTTGCAGTAACAGTTTGAATTTCTAGGTTTCACTCTGTTTTCTCCTATATTGACAGATGCAGCTAGAACTCTAAATCAAACACGGTTTGTGCTAGCTTCTTGAAACTTGACACAATAAAGTAGTTCTACGTTCTATCTCTAAGGTTTGTTTCCTCTTGATGTAGCCTAATGCAGGGACTGGCGAATAACACTTATATTGGAAGGGGTTGCCAAACTTTCAAAAAACTAGAGTCTCCTGATCTCAACATATATTTTTTCATCCAATCTTCATGATACATTCAAGTAATGATCAGTACACCATTCCCACTTGGATGCCCAAGTTTTGTTCTTCTAGGTTGAAGCATTCGTTTGCAGGAACAGTTTGAATTTTTAGGTTTCACTCTGTTTTCTCCTATATTGACAGATG
Source organism: Callospermophilus lateralis (assembly GCF_048772815.1). Taxonomy (NCBI): domain Eukaryota; kingdom Metazoa; phylum Chordata; class Mammalia; order Rodentia; family Sciuridae; genus Callospermophilus; species Callospermophilus lateralis. Next base: position 22,956 of record NW_027517186.1, read on the forward strand.
CAGTTAGAACTTTAAATCAAACACGGTTTGTGCTAGCTACTTGAAACATGACACAATAAAGTAGTTCTACGTTCTATCCCTAAGGTTTGTTTCCTCTTGATGTACCCTTAAGCAGAGACTGGCGAATAACACATTCAATGAAAGGCGTTGTTAGGCTGCCAAAAAACTAGAGTCTCCTGAAATCTCATCATATATTTTTTCTTCCGACCTTCATGATACTTTCAAGTAATGAGCAGTGCACCAATCAAACTTGGATGCCCAAGTTTCGTTCTCCTAGGTTGAAGCATTCGTTTGCAGGAACAGTTTGAATTTTTAGGTTTCACTCTGTTTTGTCCTATATTGACAGATGCAGTTCAAACTCTAAATCAAACAGGGTTTGTGTTAGCTTCTTGAAACTTGACAAAATACTGTAGTTCCACGTTCTATCTCTAAGGTTTGTTTCCTCTTGATGTAGCCTAATGCAGTTACTGGGGAATAACACTTTTATTGAAAGGGGTTGCCAAACGTCCAAAAACTAGAGTCTTCTGAAATCTCAACATATATTTTTGCATCCAATCTTCATGATACTTTCAAGTAATGATCAGTACACCAATCCCACTTGGATGCTCAAGTTTCATTCTCCTACGTTGCAGCATTCGTTTGCAGTAACAGTTTTAATTTTTAGGTTTCACTGTTTTCTTCTATATTGACAAATGTAGTTCAAACTCTAAATCATACACGGTTTGGGCTAGCTACTTGAAACTTGACACAATAAAGCAGTTCTACATTCTATCCCTAAGGTTTGTTTCCTCTTGATGTAGCCTTCAGCAAAGACTGGCGAATAACACTTTCAATGAAAGGCGTTGTTAGGCTGCCAAAAAACTAGAGTCTCCTGAAATCTCAACACATATTTTTTTCCGACCTTAATGATACTTTCAAGTAATGAGCAGTACACCAATCAAACTTGGATGCCCAAGTTTCGTTCTCCTAGGTTGATGCATTCGTTTGCAGTAACAGTTTGAATTTCTAGGTTTCACTCTGTTTTCTCCTATATTGACAGATGCAGCTAGAACTCTAAATCAAACACGGTTTGTGCTAGCTTCTTGAAACTTGACACAATAAAGTAGTTCTACGTTCTATCTCTAAGGTTTGTTTCCTCTTGATGTAGCCTAATGCAGGGACTGGCGAATAACACTTATATTGAAAGTGGTTGCCAAACTTTCAAAAAACTAGAGTCTCCTGAAATCTCAACATATATTTTTTGATCCAATCTTCATGATACATTCAAGTAATGATCAGTACACCATTCCCACTTGGATGCCCAAGTTTTGTTCTTCTAGGTTGAAGCATTCGTTTGCAGGAACAGTTTGAATTTTTAGGTTTCACTCTGTTTTCTCCTATATTGACAGATGCAGTTAGAACTTTAAATCAAACACGGTTTGTGCTAGCTACTTGAAACATGACACAATAAAGTAGTTCTACGTTCTATCCCTAAGGTTTGTTTCCTCTTGATGTACCCTTAAGCAGAGACTGGCGAATAACACATTCAATGAAAGGCGTTGTTAGGCTGCCAAAAAACTACAGTCTCCTGAAATCTCATCATATATTTTTTCTTCCGACCTTCATGATACTTTCAAGTAATGAGCAGTGCACCAATCAAACTTGGATGCCCAAGTTTCGTTCTCCTAGGTTGAAGCATTCGTTTGCAGGAACAGTTTGAATTTCTAGGTTTCACTCTGTTTTCTCCTATATTGACAGATGCAGCTAGAACTCTAAATCAAACACGGTTTGTGCTAGCTTCTTGAAACTTGACAAAATACTGTAGTTCTACGTTCTATCTCTAAGGTTGGTTTCCTCTTGATGTAGCCTAATGCAGTTACTGGCGAATAACACTTTTATTGAAAGGGGTTGCCAAACTTCCAAAAACTAGAGTCTTCTGAAATCTCAACATATATTTTTGCATCCAATCTTCATGATACTTTCAAGTAATGATCAGTACACCAATCCCACTTGGATGCTCAAGTTTCATTCTCCTACGTTGAAGCATTCGTTTGCAGTAACAGTTTTAATTTTTAGGTTTCACTGTTTTCTTCTATATTGACAAATGTAGTTCAAACTCTAAATCATACACGGTTTGGGCTAGCTTCTTGAAACTTGACACAATAAAGTAGTTCTACATTCTATCCCTAAGGTTTGTTTCCTCTTCATGTAGGCTTCAGCACAGACTGGCGAATAACACTTTCAATGAAAGGTGTTGTTAGGCTGCCAAAAAACTAGAGTCTCCTGAAATCTCAACACATATTTTTTTCTGACCTTAATCATACTTTCAAGTAATGAGCAGTACACCAATCAAACTTGGATGCCCAAGTTTCGTTCTCCTAGGTTGATGCATTCGTTTGCAGTAACAGTTTGAATTTCTAGGTTTCACTCTGTTTTCTCCTATATTGACAGATGCAGCTAGAACTCTAAATCAAACACGGTTTGTGCTAGCTTCTTGAAACTTGACACAATAAAGTAGTTCTACGTTCTATCTCTAAGGTTTGTTTCCTCTTGATGTAGCCTAATGCAGGGACTGGCGAATAACACTTATATTGGAAGGGGTTGCCAAACTTTCAAAAAACTAGAGTCTCCTGATCTCAACATATATTTTTTCATCCAATCTTCATGATACATTCAAGTAATGATCAGTACACCATTCCCACTTGGATGCCCAAGTTTTGTTCTTCTAGGTTGAAGCATTCGTTTGCAGGAACAGTTTGAATTTTTAGGTTTCACTCTGTTTTCTCCTATATTGACAGATGCAGTTAGAACTTTAAATCAAACACGGTTTGTGCTAGCTACTTGAAACATGACACAATAAAGTAGTTCTACGTTCTATCCCTAAGGTTTGTTTCCTCTTGATGTACCCTTAAGCAGAGACTGGCGAATAACACATTCAATGAAAGGCGTTGTTAGGCTGCCAAAAAACTAGAGTCTCCTGAAATCTCATCATATATTTTTTCTTCCGACCTTCATGATACTTTCAAGTAATGAGCAGTGCACCAATCAAACTTGGATGCCCAAGTTTCGTTCTCCTAGGTTGAAGCATTCGTTTGCAGGAACAGTTTGAATTTTTAGGTTTCACTCTGTTTTGTCCTATATTGACAGATGCAGTTCGAACTCTAAATCAAACAGGGTTTGTGTTAGCTTCTTGAAACTTGACAAAATACTGTAGTTCCACGTTCTATCTCTAAGGTTTGTTTCCTCTTGATGTAGCCTAATGCAGTTACTGGGGAATAACACTTTTATTGAAAGGGGTTGCCAAACGTCCAAAAACTAGAGTCTTCTGAAATCTCAACATATATTTTTGCATCCAATCTTCATGATACTTTCAAGTAATGATCAGTACACCAATCCCACTTGGATGCTCAAGTTTCATTCTCCTACGTTGCAGCATTCGTTTGCAGTAACAGTTTTAATTTTTAGGTTTCACTGTTTTCTTCTATATTGACAAATGTAGTTCAAACTCTAAATCATACACGGTTTGGGCTAGCTACTTGAAACTTGACACAATAAAGCAGTTCTACATTCTATCCCTAAGGTTTGTTTCCTCTTGATGTAGCCTTCAGCAAAGACTGGCGAATAACACTTTCAATGAAAGGCGTTGTTAGGCTGCCAAAAAACTAGAGTCTCCTGAAATCTCAACACATATTTTTTTCCGACCTTAATGATACTTTCAAGTAATGAGCAGTACACCAATCAAACTTGGATGCCCAAGTTTCGTTCTCCTAGGTTGATGCATTCGTTTGCAGTAACAGTTTGAATTTCTAGGTTTCACTCTGTTTTCTCCTATATTGACAGATGCAGCTAGAACTCTAAATCAAACACGGTTTGTGCTAGCTTCTTGAAACTTGACACAATAAAGTAGTTCTACGTTCTATCTCTAAGGTTTGTTTCCTCTTGATGTAGCCTAATGCAGGGACTGGCGAATAACACTTATATTGAAAGTGGTTGCCAAACTTTCAAAAAACTAGAGTCTCCTGAAATCTCAACATATATTTTTTGATCCAATCTTCATGATACATTCAAGTAATGATCAGTACACCATTCCCACTTGGATGCCCAAGTTTTGTTCTTCTAGGTTGAAGCATTCGTTTGCAGGAACAGTTTGAATTTTTAGGTTTCACTCTGTTTTCTCCTATATTGACAGATGCAGTTAGAACTTTAAATCAAACACGGTTTGTGCTAGCTACTTGAAACATGACACAATAAAGTAGTTCTACGTTCTATCCCTAAGGTTTGTTTCCTCTTGATGTACCCTTAAGCAGAGACTGGCGAATAACACATTCAATGAAAGGCGTTGTTAGGCTGCCAAAAAACTACAGTCTCCTGAAATCTCATCATATATTTTTTCTTCCGACCTTCATGATACTTTCAAGTAATTTGCAGTGCACCAATCAAACTTGGATGCCCAAGTTTCGTTCTCCTAGGTTGAAGCATTCGTTTGCAGGAACAGTTTGAATTTCTAGGTTTCACTCTGTTTTCTCCTATATTGACAGATGCAGCTAGAACTCTAAATCAAACACGGTTTGTGCTAGCTTCTTGAAACTTGACAAAATACTGTAGTTCTACGTTCTATCTCTAAGGTTGGTTTCCTCTTGATGTAGCCTAATGCAGTTACTGGCGAATAACACTTTTATTGAAAGGGGTTGCCAAACTTCCAAAAACTAGAGTCTTCTGAAATCTCAACATATATTTTTGCATCCAATCTTCATGATACTTTCAAGTAATGATCAGTACACCAATCCCACTTGGATGCTCAAGTTTCATTCTCCTACGTTGAAGCATTCGTTTGCAGTAACAGTTTTAATTTTTAGGTTTCACTGTTTTCTTCTATATTGACAAATGTAGTTCAAACTCTAAATCATACACGGTTTGGGCTAGCTTCTTGAAACTTGACACAATAAAGTAGTTCTACATTCTATCCCTAAGGTTTGTTTCCTCTTCATGTAGGCTTCAGCACAGACTGGCGAATAACACTTTCAATGAAAGGTGTTGTTAGGCTGCCAAAAAACTAGAGTCTCCTGAAATCTCAACACATATTTTTTTCTGACCTTAATCATACTTTCAAGTAATGAGCAGTACACCAATCAAACTTGGATGCCCAAGTTTCGTTCTCCTAGGTTGATGCATTCGTTTGCAGTAACAGTTTGAATTTCTAGGTTTCACTCTGTTTTCTCCTATATTGACAGATGCAGCTAGAACTGTAAATCAAACACGGTTTGTGCTAGCTTCTTGAAACTTGACACAATAAAGTAGTTCTACGTTCTATCTCTAAGGTTTGTTTCCTCTTGATGTACCCTAATGCAGGGACTGGCGAATAACACTTATATTGAAAGGGGTTGCCAAACTTTCAAAAAACTAGAGTCTCCTGAAATCTCAACATATATTTTTTCATCCAATCTTCATGATACATTCAAGTAATGATCAGTACACCATTCCCACTTGGATGCCCAAGTTTTGTTCTTCTAGGTTGAAGCATTCGTTTGCAGGAACAGTTTGAATTTTTAGGTTTCACTCTGTTTTCTCCTATATTGACAGATGCAGTTAGAACTTTAAATCAAACACGGTTTGTGCTAGCTACTTGAAACATGACACAATAATGTAGTTCTACGTTCTATCCCTAAGGTTTTTTTCCTCTTGATGTACCCTTAAGCAGAGACTGGCGAATAACACATTCAATGAAAGGCGTTGTTAGGCTGCCAAAAAACTACAGTCTCCTGAAATCTCATCATATATTTTTTCTTCCGACCTTCATGATACTTTCAAGTAATGAGCAGTGCACCAATCAAACTTGGATGCCCAAGTTTCGTTCTCCTAGGTTGAAGCATTCGTTTGCAGGAACAGTTTGAATTTTTAGGTTTCACTCTGTTTTGTCCTATATTGACAGATGCAGTTCGAACTCTAAATCAAACAGGGTTTGTGTTAGCTTCTTGAAACTTGACAAAATACTGTAGTTCCACGTTCTATCTCTAAGGTTTGTTTCCTCTTGATGTAGCCTAATGCAGTTACTGGGGAATAACACTTTTATTGAAAGGGGTTGCCAAACGTCCAAAAACTAGAGTCTTCTGAAATCTCAACATATATTTTTGCATCCAATCTTCATGATACTTTCAAGTAATGATCAGTACACCAATCCCACTTGGATGCTCAAGTTTCATTCTCCTACGTTGCAGCATTCGTTTGCAGTAACAGTTTTAATTTTTAGGTTTCACTGTTTTCTTCTATATTGACAAATGTAGTTCAAACTCTAAATCATACACGGTTTGGGCTAGCTACTTGAAACTTGACACAATAAAGCAGTTCTACATTCTATCCCTAAGGTTTGTTTCCTCTTGATGTAGCCTTCAGCAAAGACTGGCGAATAACACTTTCAATGAAAGGCGTTGTTAGGCTGCCAAAAAACTAGAGTCTCCTGAAATCTCAACACATATTTTTTTCCGACCTTAATGATACTTTCAAGTAATGAGCAGTACACCAATCAAACTTGGATGCCCAAGTTTCGTTCTCCTAGGTTGATGCATTCGTTTGCAGTAACAGTTTGAATTTCTAGGTTTCACTCTGTTTTCTCCTATAATGACAGATGCAGCTAGAACTCTAAATCAAACACGGTTTGTGCTAGCTTCTTGAAACTTGACACAATAAAGTAGTTCTACGTTCTATCTCTAAGGTTTGTTTCCTCTTGATGTAGCCTAATGCAGGGACTGGCGAATAACACTTATAATGAAAGTGGTTGCCAAACTTTCAAAAAACTAGAGTCTCCTGAAATCTCAACATATATTTTTTGATCCAATCTTCATGATACATTCAAGTAATGATCAGTACACCATTCCCACTTGGATGCCCAAGTTTTGTTCTTCTAGGTTGAAGCATTCGTTTGCAGGAACAGTTTGAATTTTTAGGTTTCACTCTGTTTTCTCCTATATTGACAGATGCAGTTAGAACTTTAAATCAAACACGGTTTGTGCTAGCTACTTGAAACATGACACAATAAAGTAGTTCTACGTTCTATCCCTAAGGTTTGTTTCCTCTTGATGTACCCTTAAGCAGAGACTGGCGAATAACACATTCAATGAAAGGCGTTGTTAGGCTGCCAAAAAACTACAGTCTCCTGAAATCTCATCATATATTTTTTCTTCCGACCTTCATGATACTTTCAAGTAATGAGCAGTGCACCAATCAAACTTGGATGCCCAAGTTTCGTTCTCCTAGGTTGAAGCATTCGTTTGCAGGAACAGTTTGAATTTCTAGGTTTCACTCTGTTTTCTCCTATATTGACAGATGCAGCTAGAACTCTAAATCAAACACGGTTTGTGCTAGCTTCTTGAAACTTGACAAAATACTGTAGTTCTACGTTCTATCTCTAAGGTTGGTTTCCTCTTGATGTAGCCTAATGCAGTTACTGGCGAATAACACTTTTATTGAAAGGGGTTGCCAAACTTCCAAAAACTAGAGTCTTCTGAAATCTCAACATATATTTTTGCATCCAATCTTCATGATACTTTCAAGTAATGATCAGTACACCAATCCCACTTGGATGCTCAAGTTTCATTCTCCTACGTTGAAGCATTCGTTTGCAGTAACAGTTTTAATTTTTAGGTTTCACTGTTTTCTTCTATATTGACAAATGTAGTTCAAACTCTAAATCATACACGGTTTGGGCTAGCTTCTTGAAACTTGACACAATAAAGTAGTTCTACATTCTATCCCTAAGGTTTGTTTCCTCTTCATGTAGGCTTCAGCACAGACTGGCGAATAACACTTTCAATGAAAGGTGTTGTTAGGCTGCCAAAAAACTAGAGTCTCCTGAAATCTCAACACATATTTTTTTCTGACCTTAATCATACTTTCAAGTAATGAGCAGTACACCAATCAAACTTGGATGCCCAAGTTTCGTTCTCCTAGGTTGATGCATTCGTTTGCAGTAACAGTTTGAATTTCTAGGTTTCACTCTGTTTTCTCCTATATTGACAGATGCAGCTAGAACTCTAAATCAAACACGGTTTGTGCTAGCTTCTTGAAACTTGACACAATAAAGTAGTTCTACGTTCTCTCTCTAATGCTTGTTTCCTCTTGATGTAGCCTAATGCAGAGACTGGCGAATAACACTTATATTGAAAGGGGTTGCCAAACTTTCAAAAATCTAGAGTCTCCTGAAATCTCAACATATATTTTTTCATCCAATCTTCATAATACATTCAAGAAATGATCAGTACACCATTCCCACTTGGATGCCCAAGTTTTGTTCTTCTAGGTTGAAGCATTCGTTTGCAGGAACAGTTTGAATTTTTAGGTTTCACTCTGTTTTCTCCTATATTGACAGATGCAGTTAGAACTTTAAATCAAACACGGTTTGTGCTAGCTACTTGAAACATGACACAATAAAGTAGTTCTACGTTCTATCCCTAAGGTTTGTTTCCTGTTGATGTACCCTTAAGCAGAGACTGGCGAATAACACATTCAATGAAAGGCGTTGTTAGGCTGCCAAAAAACTACAGTCTCCTGAAATCTCATCATATATTTTTTCTTCCGACCTTCATGATACTTTCAAGTAATGAGCAGTGCACCAATCAAACTTGGATGCCCAAGTTTCGTTCTCCTAGGTTGAAGCATTCGTTTGCAGGAACACTTTGAATTTTTAGGTTTCACTCTGTTTTGTCCTATATTGACAGATGCAGTTCGAACTCTAAATCAAACAGGGTTTGTGCTAGCTTCTTGAAACTTGACAAAATACTGTAGTTCCACGTTCTATATCTAAGGTTTGTTTCCTCTTGATGGAGCCTAATGCAGTTACTGGCGAATAACACTTTTATTGAAAGGGGTTGCCAAACGTCCAAAAACTAGAGTCTTCTGAAATCTCAACATATATTTTTGCATCCAATCTTCATGATACTTTCAAGTAATGATCAGTACACCAATCCCACTTGGATGCTAAAGTTTCATTCTCCTACGTTGCAGCATTCGTTTGCAGTAACAGTTTTAATTTTTAGGTTTCACTGTTTTCTTCTATATTGACAAATGTAGTTCAAACTCTAAATCATACAAGGTTTGGGCTAGCTTCTTGAAACTTGACACAATAAAGCAGTTCTACATTCTATCCCTAAGGTTTGTTTCCTCTTGATGAAGCCTTCAGCACAGACTGGCGAATAACACTTTCAATGAAAAGCGTTGTTAGGCTGCCAAAAAACTAGAGTCTCCTGAAATCTCAACACATATTTTTTTCCGACCTTAATGATACTTTCAAGTAATGAGCAGTACACCAATCAAACTTGGATGCCCAAGTTTCGTTCTCCTATGTTGATGCATTCGTTTGCAGTTACAGTTTGAAATTCTAGGTTTCACTCTGTTTTCTCCTATATTGACAGATGCAGCTAGAACTCTAAATCAAACACGGTTTGTGCTAGCTTCTTGAAACTTGACACAATAAAGTAGTTCTACGTTCTATCTCTAAGGTTTGTTTCCTCTTGATGTAGCCTAATGCAGGGACTGGCGAATAACACTTATATTGAAAGGGGTTGCCAAACTTTCAAAAATCTAGAGTCTCCTGAAATCTCAACATATATTTTTTCATCCAATCTTCATAATACATTCAAGTAATGATCAGTACACCATTCCCACTTGGATGCCCAAGTTTTGTTCTTCTAGGTTGAAGCATTCGTTTGCAGGAACAGTTTGAATTTTTAGGTTTCACTCTGTTTTCTCCTATATTGACAGATGCAGTTAGGACTTTAAATCAAACACGGTTTGTGCTAGCTACTTGAAACATGACACAATAAAGTAGTTCTACGTTCTATCCCTAAGGTTTGTTTCCTCTTGATGTAGCCTTAAGCAGAGACTGGCGAATAACACATTCAATGAAAGGCGTTGTTAGGCTGCCAAAAAACTACAGTCTCCTGAAATCTCATCATATATTTTTTCTTCCGACCTTCATGATACTTTCAAGTAATGAGCAGTGCACCAATCAAACTTGGATGCCCAAGTTTCGTTCTCCTAGGTTGAAGCATTCGTTTGCAGGAAGAGTTTGAATTTTTAGGTTTCACTCTTTTTGTCCTATATTGACAGATGCAGATCGAACTCTAAATCAAACACGGTTTGTGCTAGCTTCTTGAAACTTGACAAAATACTGTAGTTCTACGTTCTATCTGTAAGGTTTGTTTCCTCTTGATGTAGCCTAATGCAGGGACTGGCGAATAACACTTTTATTGAAAGGGGTTGCCAAACTTTCCAAAACTAGAGTCTTCTGAAATCTCAACATATATTTTTTTATCCAATCTTCATGATACTTTCGAGTAATGATCAGTACACCAATCCCACTTGGATGCTCAAGTTCCATTCTCCTACGTTGAAGCATTCGTTTGCAGTAACAGTTTGAATTTTTAGGTTTCATTCTGCTTTCTCCTATATTGACAAATGTAGTTCAAACTCTAAATCATACACGGTTTGTGCTAGCTTCTTGAAACTTGACACAATAAAGTAGTTCTACGTTCTATCTCTAAGGTTTGTTTCCTCTTGATGTAGCCTAATGCAGGCACTGGAGAATAACACTTTTATTGAAAGGGGTTGCCAAACTTCCCAAAACTAGAGTCTCTGAAATCTCAACATATATTTTTTTATCCAATCTTCATGATACTTTCGAGTAATGATCAGTACACCAATCCCACTTGGATGCTCAAGTTTCCTTCTCCTACGTTGAAGCATTCGTTTGCAGTAACAGTTTGAATTTTTAGGTTTCATTCTGCTTTCTCCTATATTGACAAATGTAGTTCAACTCTAAATCATACACGGTTTGGGCTAGCTTCTTGACACTTGACACAATAAAGTAGTTCTACATTCTATCCCTAAGGTTTGTTTCCTCTTGATGTAGCCTTCAGCACAGACTGGCGAATAACACTTTCAATGAAAGGCGTTGTTAGGCTGCCAAAAAACTAGAGTCTCCTGAAATCTCAACACATATTTTTTTCCGACCTTAATGATACTTTCAAGTAATGAGCAGTACACCAATCAAACTTGGATGCCCAAGTTTCGTTCTCCTAGGTTGATGCATTCGTTTGCAGTAACAGTTTGAATTTCTAGGTTTCACTCTGTTTTCTCCTATATTGACAGATGCAGCTAGAACTCTAAATCAAACACGGTTTGTGCTAGCTTCTTGAAACTTGACACAATAAAGTAGTTCTACGTTCTATCTCTAAGGTTTGTTTCCTCTTGATGTAGCCTAATGCAGGGACTGGCGAATAACACTTATATTGGAAGGGGTTGCCAAACTTTCAAAAAACTAGAGTCTCCTGAAATCTCAACATATATTTTTTCATCCAATCTTCATGATACATTCAAGTAATGATCAGTACACCATTCCCACTTGGATGCCCAAGTTTTGTTCTTCTAGGTTGAAGCATTCGTTTGCAGGAACAGTTTGAATTTTTAGGTTTCACTCTGTTTTCTCCTATATTGACAGATGCAGTTAGAACTTTAAATCAAACACGGTTTGTGCTAGCTACTTGAAACATGACACAATAAAGTAGTTCTACGTTCTATCCCTAAGGTTTGTTTCCTCTTGATGTACCCTTAAGCAGAGACTGGCGAATAACACATTCAATGAAAGGCGTTGTTAGGCTGCCAAAAAACTAGAGTCTCCTGAAATCTCATCATATATTTTTTCTTCCGACCTTCATGATACTTTCAAGTAATGAGCAGTGCACCAATCAAACTTGGATGCCCAAGTTTCGTTCTCCTAGGTTGAAGCATTCGTTTGCAGGAACAGTTTGAATTTTTAGGTTTCACTCTGTTTTGTCCTATATTGACAGATGCAGTTCAAACTCTAAATCAAACAGGGTTTGTGTTAGCTTCTTGAAACTTGACAAAATACTGTAGTTCCACGTTCTATCTCTAAGGTTTGTTTCCTCTTGATGTAGCCTAATGCAGTTACTGGGGAATAACACTTTTATTGAAAGGGGTTGCCAAACGTCCAAAAACTAGAGTCTTCTGAAATCTCAACATATATTTTTGCATCCAATCTTCATGATACTTTCAAGTAATGATCAGTACACCAATCCCACTTGGATGCTCAAGTTTCATTCTCCTACGTTGCAGCATTCGTTTGCAGTAACAGTTTTAATTTTTAGGTTTCACTGTTTTCTTCTATATTGACAAATGTAGTTCAAACTCTAAATCATACACGGTTTGGGCTAGCTACTTGAAACTTGACACAATAAAGCAGTTCTACATTCTATCCCTAAGGTTTGTTTCCTCTTGATGTAGCCTTCAGCAAAGACTGGCGAATAACACTTTCAATGAAAGGCGTTGTTAGGCTGCCAAAAAACTAGAGTCTCCTGAAATCTCAACACATATTTTTTTCCGACCTTAATGATACTTTCAAGTAATGAGCAGTACACCAATCAAACTTGGATGCCCAAGTTTCGTTCTCCTAGGTTGATGCATTCGTTTGCAGTAACAGTTTGAATTTCTAGGTTTCACTCTGTTTTCTCCTATATTGACAGATGCAGCTAGAACTCTAAATCAAACACGGTTTGTGCTAGCTTCTTGAAACTTGACACAATAAAGTAGTTCTACGTTCTATCTCTAAGGTTTGTTTCCTCTTGATGTAGCCTAATGCAGGGACTGGCGAATAACACTTATATTGAAAGTGGTTGCCAAACTTTCAAAAAACTAGAGTCTCCTGAAATCTCAACATATATTTTTTGATCCAATCTTCATGATACATTCAAGTAATGATCAGTACACCATTCCCACTTGGATGCCCAAGTTTTGTTCTTCTAGGTTGAAGCATTCGTTTGCAGGAACAGTTTGAATTTTTAGGTTTCACTCTGTTTTCTCCTATATTGACAGATGCAGTTAGAACTTTAAATCAAACACGGTTTGTGCTAGCTACTTGAAACATGACACAATAAAGTAGTTCTACGTTCTATCCCTAAGGTTTGTTTCCTCTTGATGTACCCTTAAGCAGAGACTGGCGAATAACACATTCAATGAAAGGCGTTGTTAGGCTGCCAAAAAACTACAGTCTCCTGAAATCTCATCATATATTTTTTCTTCCGACCTTCATGATACTTTCAAGTAATGAGCAGTGCACCAATCAAACTTGGATGCCCAAGTTTCATTCTCCTAGGTTGAAGCATTCGTTTGCAGGAACAGTTTGAATTTCTAGGTTTCACTCTGTTTTCTCCTATATTGACAGATGCAGCTAGAACTCTAAATCAAACACGGTTTGTGCTAGCTTCTTGAAACTTGACAAAATACTGTAGTTCTACTTTCTATCTCTAAGGTTGGTTTCCTCTTGATGTAGCCTAATGCAGGGACTGGCGAATAACACTTTTATTGAAAGGGGTTGCCAAACTTCCCAAAACTAGAGTCTTCTGAAATCTCAACATATATTTTTTTATCCAATCTTCATGATACTTTCGAGTAATGATCAGTACACCAATCCCACTTGGATGCTCAAGTTTCATTCTCCTACGTTGAAGCATTCGTTTGCAGTAACAGTTTGAATTTTTAGGTTTCATTCTGCTTTCTCCTATATTGACAAATGTAGTTCAAACTCTAAATCATACACGGTTTGGGCTAGCTTCTTGACACTTGACACAATAAAGTAGTTCTACATTCTATCCCTAAGGTTTGTTTCCTCTTGATGTAGCCTTCAGCACAGACTGGCGAATAACACTTTCAATGAAAGGCGTTGTTAGGCTGCCAAAAAACTAGAGTCTCCTGAAATCTCAACACATATTTTTTTCCGACCTTAATGATACTTTCAAGTAATGAGCAGTACACCAATCAAACTTGGATGCCCAAGTTTCGTTCTCCTAGGTTGATGCATTCGTTTGCAGTAACAGTTTGAATTTCTTGGTTTCACTCTGTTTTCTCCTATATTGACAGATGCAGCTAGAACTCTAAATCAAACACGGTTTGTGCTAGCTTCTTGAAAGTTGACACAATAAAGTAGTTCTACGTTCTATCTCTAAGGTTTGTTTCCTCTTGATGTAGCCTAATGCAGGGACTGGCGAATAAAACTTATATTGAAAGGGGTTGCCAAACTTTCAAAAAACTAGAGTCTCCTGAAATCTCAACATATATTTTTTCATCCAATCTTCACGATGCATTCAAGTAATGATCAGTACACCATTCCCACTTGGATGCCCAAGTTTTGTTCTTCTAGGTTGAAGCATTCGTTTGCAGGAACAGTTTGAATTTTTAGGTTTCACTCTGTTTTCTCCTATATTGACAGATGCAGCTAGAACTCTAAATCAAACACGGTTTGTGCTAGCTTCTTGAAACTTGACACAATAAAGTAGTTCTACGTTCTATCTCTAAGGTTTGTTTCCTCTTGATGTAGCCTAATGCAGGGACTGGCGAATAACACTTATATTGAAAGGGGTTGCCAAACATTCAAAAAACTAGAGTCTCCTGAAATCTCAACATATATTTTTTCATCCAATCTTCATGATACATTCAAGTAATGATCAGTACACCATTCCCACTTGGATGCCCAAGTTTTGTTCTTCTAGGTTGAAGCATTCGTTTGCAGGAACAGTTTGAAGTTTTAGGTTTCACTCTGTTTTGTCCTATATTGACAGATGCTGTTCGAACTCTAAATCAAACACGGTTTGTGCTAGCTTCTTGAAACTTGACAAAATACTGTAGTTCTACGTTCTATCTCTAAGGTTTGTTTCCTCTTGATGTAGCCTAATGCAGGGACTGGAGAATAACACTTTTATTGAAAGGGGTTGCCAAACTTCCAAAACTAGAGTCTTCTGAAATCTCAGCATATATTTTTGCATCCAATCTTTCATGATTCTTTCAAGTAATGATCAGGACACCAATCCCACTTGGATGCTCAAGTTTCATTCTCCTACGTTGAAGCATTCGTTTGCAGTAACAGTTTTAATTTTTAGGTTTCACTGTTTTCTTCTATATTGACAAATGTAGTTCAAACTCTAAATCATACACGGTTTGGGCTAGCTTCTTGAAACTTGACACAATAATGTAGTTCTACATTCTATCCCTAAGGTTTCTTTCCTCTTGATGTAGCCTTCAGCACAGACTGGCGAATAACACTTTCAATGAAAGGCATTGTTAGGCTGCCAAAAAACTAGAGTCTCCTGAAATCTCAACACATATTTTTTTCCGACCTTAATGGTACTTTCAAGTAATGAGCAGTACACCAATCAAACTTGGATGCCCAAGTTTCGTTCTCCTAGGTTGATGCATTCGTTTGCAGTAACAGTTTGAATTTCTAGGTTTCACTCTGTTTTCTCCTATATTGACAGATGCAGCTAGAACTCTAAATCAAACACGGTTTGTGCTAGCTTCTTGAAACTTGACAAAATACTGTAGTTCTACGTTCTATCTCTAAGGTTGGTTTCCTCTTGATGTAGCCTAATGCAGCGACTGGCGAATAACACTTTTATTGAAAGGGGTTGCCAAACTTCCCAAAACTAGAGTCTTCTGAAATCTCAACATATATTTTTGCATCCAATCTTCATGATACTTTCGAGTAATGATCAGTACACCAATCCCACTTGAATGCTCAAGTTTCATTCTCCTACGTTGAAGCATTCGTTTGCAGTAACAGTTTGAATTTTTAGGTTTCATTCTGCTTTCTCCTATATTGACAAATGTAGTTCAAACTCTAAATCATACACGGTTTGGGCTAGCTTCTTGACACTTGACACAATAAAGTAGTTCTACATTCTATCCCTAAGGTTTGTTTCCTCTTGATGTAGCCTTCAGCACAGACTGGCGAATAACACTTTCAATGAAAGGCGTTGTTAGGCTGCCAAAAAACTAGAGTCTCCTGAAATCTCAACACATATTTTTTTCCGACCTTAATGATACTTTCAAGTAATGAGCAGTACACCAATCAAACTTGGATGCCCAAGTTTCGTTCTCCTAGGTTGATGCATTCGTTTGCAGTAACAGTTTGAATTTCTTGGTTTCACTCTGTTTTCTCCTATATTGACAGATGCAGCTAGAACTCTAAATCAAACACGGTTTGTGCTAGCTTCTTGAAACTTGACACAATAAAGTAGTTCTACGTTCTATCTCTAAGGTTTGTTTCCTCTTGATGTAGCCTAATGCAGGGACTGGCGAATAAAACTTATATTGAAAGGGGTTGCCAAACTTTCAAAAAACTAGAGTCTCCTGAAATCTCAACATATATTTTTTCATCCAATCTTCACGATGCATTCAAGTAATGATCAGTACACCATTCCCACTTGGATGCCCAAGTTTTGTTCTTCTAGGTTGAAGCATTCGTTTGCAGGAATAGTTTGAATTTTTAGGTTTCACTCTGTTTTCTCCTATATTGACAGATGCAGCTAGAACTCTAAATCAAACACGGTTTGTGCTAGCTTCTTGATACTTGACACAATAAAGTAGTTCTACGTTCTATCTCTAAGGTTTGTTTCCTCTTGATGTAGCCTAATGCAGGCACAGGCGAATAACACTTATATTGAAAGGGGTTGCCAAACTTTCAAAAAACTAGAGTCTCCTGAAATCTCAACATATATTTTTTCATCCAATCTTCATGATGCATTCAAGTAATGATCAGTACACCATTCCCACTTGGATGCCCAAGTTTTGTTCTTCTAGGTTGAAGCATTCGTTTGCAGGAACAGTTTGAAGTTTTAGGTTTCACTCTGTTTTCTCCTATATTGACAGATGCAGTTAGAACTTTAAATCAAACACGGTTTGTGCTAGCTACTTGAAACATGACACAATAAAGTAGTTCTACGTTCTATCCCTAAGGTTTGTTTCCTCTTGATGTACCCTTAAGCAGAGACTGGCGAATAACACATTCAATGAAAGGAGTTGTTAGGCTGCCAAAAAACTACAGTCTCCTGAAATCTCATCATATATTTTTTCTTCCGAACTTCATGATACTTTCAAGTAATGAGCAGTGCACCAATCAAACTTGGATGCCCAAGTTTCGTTCTTCTAGGTTGAAGCATTCGTTTGCAGGAACAGTTTGAATTTTTAGGTTTCACTCTGTTTTGTCCTATATTGACAGATGCTGTTCGAACTAAATCAAACACGGTTTGTGCTAGCTTCTTGAAACTTGACAAAATACTGTAGTTCTACGTTCTATCTCTAAGGTTTGTTTCCTCTTGATGTAGGCTAATGCAGGGACTGGAGAATAACACTTTTATTGAAAGGGGTTGCCAAACTTCCAAAACTAGAGTCTTCTGAAATCTCAGCATATATTTTTGCATCCAATCTTCATGATTCTTTCAAGTAATGATCAGGACACCAATCCCACTTGGATGCTCAAGTTTCATTCTCCTACGTTGAAGCATTCGTTTGCAGTAACAGTTTTAATTTTTAGGTTTCACTGTTTTCTTCTATATTGACAAATGTAGTTCAAACTCTAAATCATACACGGTTTGGGCTAGCTTCTTGAAACTTGACACAATAAAGTAGTTCTACATTCTATCCCTAAGGTTTCTTTCCTCTTGATGTAGCCTTCAGCACAGCCTGGCGAATAACACTTTCAATGAAAGGCATTGTTAGGCTGCCAAAAAACTAGAGTCTCCTGAAATCTCAACACATATTTTTTTCCGACCTTAATGGTACTTTCAAGTAATGAGCAGTACACCAATCAAACTTGGATGCCCAAGTTTCGTTCTCCTAGGTTGATGCATTCGTTTGCAGTAACAGTTTGAATTTCTAGGTTTCACTCTGTTTTCTCCTATATTGACAGATGCAGCTAGAACTCTAAATCAAACACGGTTTGTGCTAGCTTCTTGAAACTTGACACAATAAAGTAGTTCTACGTTCTATCTCTAAGGTTTCTTTCCTCTTGATGTAGCCTAATGCAGGGACTGGCGAATAACACTTATATTGAAAGGGGTGGCCAAACTTTCAAAAAACTAGAGTCTCCTGAAATCTCAACATATATTTTTTCATCCAATCTTCATGATACATTCAAGTAATGATCAGTACACCATTCCCACTTGGATGTCCAAGTTTTGTTCTTCTAGGTTGAAGCATTCGTTTGCAGGAACAGTTTGAATTTTTAGGTTTCACTCTGGTTTCTCCTATATTGACAGATGCAGTTAGAACTTTAAATCAAACACGGTTTGTGCTAGCTACTTGAAACATGACACAATAAAGTAGTTCTACGTTCTATCCCTAAGGTTTGTTTCCTCTTGATGTACCCTTAAGCAGAGACTGGCGAATAACACATTCAATGAAAGGCGTTGTTAGGCTGCCAAAAAACTACAGTCTCCTGAAATCTCATCATATATTTTTTCTTCCGACCTTCATGATACTTTCAAGTAATGAGCAGTGCACCAATCAAACTTGGATGCCCAAGTTTCGTTCTCCTAGGTTGAAGCATTCGTTTGCAGGAACAGTTTGAATTTCTAGGTTTCACTCTGTTTTCTCCTATATTGACAGATGCAGCTAGAACTCTAAATCAAACACGGTTTGTGCTAGCTTCTTGAAACTTGACAAAATACTGTAGTTCTACGTTCTATCTCTAAGGTTGGTTTCCTCTTGATGTAGCCTAATGCAGGGACTGGCGAATAACACTTTTATTGAAAGGGGTTGCCAAACTTCCCAAAACTAGAGTCTTCTGAAATCTCAACATATATTTTTTTATCCAATCTTCATGATACTTTCGAGTAATGATCAGTACACCAATCCCACTTGGATGCTCAAGTTTCATTCTCCTACGTTGAAGCATTCGTTTGCAGTAACAGTTTGAATTTTTAGGTTTCATTCTGCTTTCTCCTATATTGACAAATGTAGTTCAAACTCTAAATCATACACGGTTTGGGCTAGCTTCTTGACACTTGACACAATAAAGTAGTTCTACATTCTATCCCTAAGGTTTGTTTCCTCTTGATGTAGCCTTCAGCACAGACTGGCGAATAACACTTTCAATGAAAGGCGTTGTTAGGCTGCCAAAAAACTAGAGTCTCCTGAAATCTCAACACATATTTTTTTCCGACCTTAATGATACTTTCAAGTAATGAGCAGTACACCAATCAAACTTGGATGCCCAAGTTTCGTTCTCCTAGGTTGATGCATTCGTTTGCAGTAACAGTTTGAATTTCTTGGTTTCACTCTGTTTTCTCCTATATTGACAGATGCAGCTAGAACTCTAAATCAAACACGGTTTGTGCTAGCTTCTTGAAACTTGACACAATAAAGTAGTTCTACGTTCTATCTCTAAGGTTTGTTTCCTCTTGATGTAGCCTAATGCAGGGACTGGCGAATAAAACTTATATTGAAAGGGGTTGCCAAACTTTCAAAAAACTAGAGTCTCCTGAAATCTCAACATATATTTTTTCATCCAATCTTCACGATGCATTCAAGTAATGATCAGTACACCATTCCCACTTGGATGCCCAAGTTTTGTTCTTCTAGGTTGAAGCATTCGTTTGCAGGAACAGTTTGAATTTTTAGGTTTCACTCTGTTTTCTCCTATATTGACAGATGCAGCTAGAACTCTAAATCAAACACGGTTTGTGCTAGCTTCTTGAAACTTGACACAATAAAGTAGTTCTACGTTCTATCTCTAAGGTTTGTTTCCTCTTGATGTAGCCTAATGCAGGGACTGGCGAATAACACTTATATTGAAAGGGGTTGCCAAACTTTCAAAAAACTAGAGTCTCCTGAAATCTCAAGATATATTTTTTCATCCAATCTTCATGATACATTCAAGTAATGATCAGTACACCATTCCCACTTGGATGCCCAAGTTTTGTTCTTCTAGGTTGAAGCATTCGTTTGCAGGAACAGTTTGAAGTTTTAGGTTTCACTCTGTTTTCTCCTATATTGACAGATGCAGTTAGAACTTTAAATCAAACACGGTTTGTGCTAGCTACTTGAAACATGACACAATAAAGTAGTTCTACGTTCTATCCCTAAGGTTTGTTTCCTCTTGATGTAGCCTTAAGCAGAGACTGGCGAATAACACATTCAATGAAAGGAGTTGTTAGGCTGCCAAAAAACTACAGTCTCCTGAAATCTCATCATATATTTTTTCTTCCGAACTTCATGATACTTTCAAGTAATGAGCAGTGCACCAATCAAACTTGGATGCCCAAGTTTCGTTCTTCTAGGTTGAAGCATTCGTTTGCAGGAACAGTTTGAATTTTTGGTTTCACTCTGTTTTGTCCTATATTGACAGATGCAGTTCGAACTCTAAATCAAACACGGTTTGTGCTAGCTTCTTGAAACTTGACAAAATACTGTAGTTCTACGTTCTATCTCTAAGGTTTGTTTCCTCTTGATGTAGCCTAATGCAGGGACTGGAGAATAACACTTTTATTGAAAGGGGTTGCCAAACTTCCAAAACTAGAGTCTTCTGAAATCTCAGCATATATTTTTGCATCCAATCTTCATGATTCTTTCAAGTAATGATCAGGACACCAATCCCACTTGGATGCTCAAGTTTCATTCTCCTACGTTGAAGCATTCGTTTGCAGTAACAGTTTTAATTTTTAGGTTTCACTGTTTTCTTCTATATTGACAAATGTAGTTCAAACTCTAAATCATACACGGTTTTTGCTAGCTTCTTGAAACTTGACACAATAATGTAGTTCTACATTCTATCCCTAAGGTTTCTTTCCTCTTGATGTAGCCTTCAGCACAGACTGGCGAATAACACTTTCAATGAAAGGCATTGTTAGGCTGCCAAAAAACTAGAGTCTCCTGAAATCTCAACACATATTTTTTTCCGACCTTAATGGTACTTTCAAGTAATGAGCAGTACACCAATCAAACTTGGATGCCCAAGTTTCGTTCTCCTAGGTTGATGCATTCGTTTGCAGTAACAGTTTGAATTTCTAGGTTTCACTCTGTTTTCTCCTATATGGACAGATGCAGCTAGAACTCTAAATCAAACACGGTTTGTGCTAGCTTCTTGAAACTTGACACAATAAAGTAGTTCTACGTTCTATCTCTAAGGTTTGTTTCCTCTTGATGTAGCCTAATGCAGGGACTGGCGAATAACACTTATATTGAAAGGGGTTGCCAAACTTTCAAAAAACTAGAGTCTCCTGAAATCTCAACATATATTTTTTCATCCAATCTTCATGATACATTCAAGTAATGATCAGTACACCATTCCCACTTGGATGCCCAAGTTTTGTTCTTCTAGGTTGAAGCATTCGTTTGCAGGAACAGTTTGAATTTTTAGGTTTCACTCTGGTTTCTCCTATATTGACAGATGCAGTTAGAACTTTAAATCAAACACGGTTTGTGCTAGCTACTTGAAACATGACACAATAAAGTAGTTCTACGTTCTATCCCTAAGGTTTGTTTCCTCTTGATGTAGCCTTAAGCAGAGACTGGCGAATAACACATTCAATGAAAGGCGTTGTTAGGCTGCCAAAAAACTACAGTCTCCTGAAATCTCATCATATATTTTTCTTCCGACCTTCATGATACTTTCAAGTAATGAGCAGTGCACCAATCAAACTTGGATGCCCAAGTTTCGTTCTCCTAGGTTGAAGCATTCGTTTGCAGGAACAGTTTGAATTTTAGGTTTCACTCTGTTTTGTCCTATATTGACAGATGCAGTTCGAACTCTAAATCAAACACGGTTTGTGCTAGCTTCTTGAAACTTGACAAAATACTGTACTTCTACGTTCTATCTCTAAGGTTGGTTTCCTCTTGATGTAGCCTAATGCAGGGACTGGAGAATAACACTTTTATTGAAAGGGGTTGCCAAACTTCCAAAAACTAGAGTCTTCTGAAATCTCAGCATATATTTTTGCATCCAATCTTCATGATACTTTCAAGTAATGATCAGGACACCAATCCCACTTGGATGCTCAAGTTTCATTCTCCTACGTTGAAGCATTCGTTTGCAGTCACAGTTTTAACTTTTAGGTTTCACTGTTTTCTTCCATATTGACAAATGTAGTTCAAACTCTAAATCATACACGGTTTGGGCTAGCTTCTTGAAACTTGACACAATAAAGTAGTTCTACATTCTATCCCTAAGGTTTGTTTCCTCTTGATGTAGCCTTCAGCACAGACTGGCGAATAACACTTTCAATGAAAGGCATTGTTAGGCTGACAAAAAACTAGAGTCTCCTGAAATCTCAACACATATTTTTTTCCGACCTTAATGGTACTTTCAAGTAATGAGCAGTACACCAATCAAACTTGGATGCCCAAGTTTCGTTCTCCTAGGTTGATGCATTCGTTTGCAGTAACAGTTTGAATTTCTAGGTTTCACTCTGTTTTCTCCTATATTGACAGATGCAGCTAGAACTCTAAATCAAACACGGTTTGTGCTAGCTTCTTGAAACTTGACACAATAAAGTAGTTCTACGTTCTATCTCTAAGGTTTGTTTCCTCTTGATGTAGCCTAATGCAGGGACTGGCGAATAACACTTTTATTGAAAGGGGTTGCCAAAATTCCCAAAACTAGAGTCTTCTGAAATCTCAACATATATTTTTTTATCCAATCTTCATGATACTTTCGAGTAATGATCAGTACACCAATCCCACTTGGATGCTCAAGTTTCATTCTCCTACGTTGAAGCATTCGTTTGTAGTAACAGTTTGAATTTTTAGGTTTCATTCTGCTTTCTCCTATATTGACAAATGTAGTTCAAACTCTAAATCATACACGGTTTGGGCTAGCTTCTTGAAACTTGACACAATAAAGTAGTTCTACATTCTATCCCTAAGGTTTGTTTCCTCTTGATGTAGCCTTCAGCACAGACTGGCGAATAACACTTTCAATGAAAGGCGTTGTTAGGCTGCCAAAAAACTAGAGTCTCCTGAAATCTCAACACATATTTTTTCCGACCTTAATGATACTTTCTAGTAATGAGCAGTACACCAATCAAACTTGGATGCCCAAGTTTCGTTCTCCTAGGTTGATGCATTCGTTTGCAGTAACAGTTTGAATTTCTAGGTTTCACTCTGTTTTCTCCTATATTGACAGATGCAGCTAGAACTCTAAATCAAACACGGTTTGTGCTAGCTTCTTGAAACTTGACACAATAAAGTAGTTCTACGTTCTATCTCTAAGGTTTGTTTCCTCTTGATGTAGCCTAATGCAGGGACTGGCGAATAACACTTATATTGAAAGGGGTTGCCAAACTTTCAAAAAACTAGAGTCTCCTGAAATCTCAACATATATTTTTTCATCCAATCTTCATGATACATTCAAGTAATGATCAGTACACCATTCCACTTGGATGCCCAAGTTTTGTTCTTCTAGGTTGAAGCATTCGTTTGCAGGAACAGTTTGAATTTTTAGGTTTCACTCTGTTTTCTCCTATATTGACAGATGCAGTTAGAACTTTAAATCAAACACGGTTTGGGCTAGCTTCTTGAAACTTGACACAATAAAGTAGTTCTACATTCTATCCCTAAGGTTTGTTTCCTCTTGATGTACCCTTAAGCAGAGACTGGCGAATAACACATTCAATGAAAGGCGTTGTTAGGCTGCCAAAAAACTACAGTCTCCTGAAATCTCATCATATATTTTTTCTTCCAACCTTCATGATACTTTCAAGTAATGAGCAGTGCACCAATCAAACTTGGATGCCCAAGTTTCGTTCTCCTAGGTTGAAGCATTCGTTTGCAGGGACAGTTTGAATTTTTAGGTTTCACTCTGTTTTGTCCTATATTGACAGATGCAGTTCGAACTCTAAATCAAACACGGTTTGTGCTAGCTTCTTGAAACTTGACAAAATACTGTAGTTCTACGTTCTATCTCTAAGGTTTGTTTCCTCTTGATGTAGCCTAATGCAGTTACTGGCGAATAACACTTTTATTGAAAGGGGTTGCCAAACTTCCAAAAACTAGAGTCTTCTGAAATCTCAACATATATTTTTGCATCCAATCTTCATGATACTTTCAAGTAATGATCAGTACACCAATCCCACTTGGATGCTCAAGTTTCATTCTCCTACGTTGAAGCATTCGTTTGCAGTAACAGTTTTAATTTTTAGGTTTCACTGTTTTCTTCTATATTGACAAATGTAGTTCAAACTCTAAATCATACACGGTTTGGGCTAGCTTCTTGAAACTTGACACAATAAAGTAGTTCTACATTCTATCCCTAAGGTTTGTTTCCTCTTGATGTAGCCTTCAGCACAGACTGGCGAATAACACTTTCAATGAAAGGCGTTGTTAGGCTGCCAAAAAACTAGAGTCTCCTGAAATCTCAACACATATTTTTTTCCGACCTTAATGATACTTTCTAGTAATGAGCAGTACACCAATCAAACTTGGATTCCCAAGTTTCGTTCTCCTAGGTTGATGCATTCGTTTGCAGTAACAGTTTG
>NW_027517187.1:0-47207 GCF_048772815.1 Callospermophilus lateralis
AACAGAGTGAAACCTAAAAATTCAAACTCTTACTGGAAACGAACGCTTCAACCTAGAAGAGTGAATATTGGGCAGCCAAGTGGGCTTAGTGAACTGATCATTACCACAGAGAATCATCAAGATTGGGTGAAAAAATGTTTGCCGAGATTTCAGAAAACCAGTGCTTTTGGACGCTTGGCACACCTTTAAAATGAAAGTGTACTTAGGCAGTCTCTAGTTAGGGCTGCTTCAAGAAAAAACAAACCATGGAGACAGAACCTAAAACTACTCTATTTTGTCAATTTTCAAAGAGCTAGCACAAACCGTGTTTCATTTAGAGTTCCCAACACATCTATCTATATAGGAGAAAACAGAGTGAAACCTAAAAATTCAAACTCTTACTGGAATCGAACGCTTCAACCTAGAAGAGTGAAAATTGGGCAGCCAAGTGGACTTAGTGAACTGATCACTACCACAATGTCTCATCAAGATTGGGTGAAAAAAGGTTTGCCGAGATTTCAGAAAACCAGTACTTTTGGACGCTTGGCACACCTTTCCAATGAAAATGTCTTTAGGCAGGCTCTGCTTAGGGCTGCTTCAAGAGGAAACAACCTTTGAGACAGAACTTAGAACTACTTTATTTTGTCAATTTCAAAGAGCTAGCACAAACCGTGTTTCATTTAGAGTTCCCAACACATCTATCTATATAGGAGAAAACAGAGTGAAACCTAAAAATTCAAACTCTTATTGGAAACGAACGCTTCAACCTAGAAGAGTGAATATTGGGCAGCCAAGTGGGCTTAGTGAACTGATCACTACCACAGAGAATCATCCAGATTGGGTGAAAAAATGTTTGCCGAGATTTCAGAAAACCAGTACTTTTGGACGCTTGGCACACCTTTCCAATGAAAATTCTTTAGGCAGGCTCTGCTTAGGGCTGCTTCAAGAGGAAACAAACCATAGAGACAGAACCTAAAACTACTTTATTTTGTCAATTTTCAAAGAGCTAGCACAAACCGTGTTTCATTTAGAGTTCCCAACACATCTATCTATATAGGAAAAAACAGAGTGAAACCTAAAAATTCAAACTCTTATTGGAAACGAACGCTTCAACCTAGAAGAGTGAATATTGGGCAGCCAAGTGGGCTTAGTGAACTGATCACTACCACAGAGAATCATCCAGATTGGGTGAAAAAATGTTTGCCGAGATTTCAGAAAACCAGTACTTTTGGACGCTTGGCACACGTTTCCAATGAAAGTGTATTTAGGCAGTCTCCAGTTAGGGCTGCTTCAAGAGGAAACAACCTTTGAGACAGAACCTAAAACTACTTTATTTTGTCAATTTTTCAAAGAGCTAGCACAAACCGTGTTTCATTTAGAGTTCCCAACACATCTATCTATATAGGAGAAAACAGAGTGAAACCTAAAAATTCAAACTCTTACTGGAAAAGAACGCTTCAACCTAGAAGAGTGAAAATTGGGCAGCCAAGTGGACTTAGTGAACTGATCATTACCACAGAGAATCATCCAGATTGGGTGAAAAAATGTTTGCCGAGATTTCAGAAAACCAGTACTTTTGGACGCTTGGCACACCTTTCCAATGAAAATTCTTTAGGCAGGCTCTGCTTAGGGCTGCTTCAAGAGGAAACAAACCATAGAGACAGAACCTAAAACTACTTTATTTTGTCAATTTTCAAAGAGCTAGCACAAACCGTGTTTCATTTAGAGTTCCCAACACATCTATCTATATAGGAAAAAACAGAGTGAAACCTAAAAATTCAAACTCTTATTGGAAACGAACGCTTCAACCTAGAAGAGTGAAAATTGGGCAGCCAAGTGGACTTAGTGAACTGATCACTACCACAATGTCTCATCAAGATTGGGTGAAAAAAGGTTTGCCGAGATTTCAGAAAACCAGTACTTTTGGACGCTTGGCACACCTTCCAATGAAAATTCTGTAGGCAGGCTCTGCTTAGGGCTGCTTCAAGAGGAAACAAACCATAGATAAAGAACCTAAATCTACTTTATTTTGTCAATTTTCAAAGAGCTATCACAAGCCGTGTTTCATTTAGAGTTCCCAACCCATCTATCTATATAGGAGAAAACACAGTGAAACCTAAAAATTCAAACTCTTCCTGGAAACACACGCTTCAACCTAGAAGAGTGAAAATTTGGCAGCCAAGTGGGCTTAGTGAAATGATCACTACCACAGAGAATCATCAATATTGGGTGAAAAAATGTTTGCCGAGATTTCAGAAAACCAGTACTTTTGGACGCTTGGCACCCCTTTCCAATGAAAATGTCTTTAGGCAGTCTCTGCTTAGGGCTGCTTCAAGAGGAAACAAACCTTAGAGACAGAACTTAGAACTATTTATTTTGTCAATTTTCAAAGAGCTAGCACAAACCGTGTTTCATTTAGAGTTCCCAACACATCTATCTATATAGGAAAAAACAGAGTGAAACCTAAAAATTCAAACTCTTATTGGAAACGAACGCTTCAACCTAGAAGAGTGAAAATTGGGAAGCCACGTTGACTTAGTGAACTGATCACTACCACAGAGAATCATCCAGATTGGGTGAAAAAATGTTTGCCGTGATTTCAGAAAACCAGTACTTTTGGACGCTTGGCACACGTTTCCAATGAAAGTGTATTTAGGCAGTCTCCAGTTAGGGCTGCTTCAAGAGGAAACAAACCATAGAGACAGAACCTAAAACTACTTTATTTTGTCAATTTTCAAAGAGCTAGCACAAACCGTGTTTCATTTAGAGTTCCCAACACATCTATCTATATAGGAGAAAACAGAGTGAAACCTAAAAATTCAAACTCTTACTGGAAACGAACGCTTCAACCTAGAAGAGTGAATATTGGGCAGCCAAGTGGGCTTAGTGAACTGATCATTACCACAGAGAATCATCAAGATTGGGTGAAAAATGTTTGCCGAGATTTCAGAAAACCAGTGCTTTTGGACGCTTGGCACACCTTTCCAATGAAAGTGTACTTAGGCAGTCTCTAGTTAGGGCTGCTTCAAGAAAAAACAAACCATGGAGACTGAACCTAAAACTACTCTATTTTGTCAATTTTCAAAGAGCTAGCACAAACCGTGTTTCATTTAGAGTTCCCACACATCTATCTATATAGGAGAAAACAGAGTGAAACCTAAAAATTCAAACTCTTACTGGAATCGAACGCTTCAACCTAGAAGAGTGAAAATTGGGCAGCCAAGTGGACTTAGTGAACTGATCACTACCACAATGTCTCATCAAGATTGGGTGAAAAAAGGTTTGCCGAGATTTCAGAAAACCAGTACTTTTGACGCTTGGCACACCTTTCCAATGAAAATGTCTTTAGGCAGGCTCTGCTTAGGGCTGCTTCAAGAGGAAACAACCTTTGAGACAGAACTTAGAACTACTTTATTTTGTCAATTTTTCAAAGAGCTAGCACAAACCGTGTTTCATTTAGAGTTCCCAACACATCTATCTATATAGGAGAAAACAGAGTGAAACCTAAAAATTCAAACTCTTATTGGAAACGAACGCTTCAACCTAGAAGAGTGAATATTGGGCAGCCAAGTGGGCTTAGTGAACTGATCACTACCACAGAGAATCATCCAGATTGGGTGAAAAAATGTTTGCCGAGATTTCAGAAAACCAGTACTTTTGGACGCTTGGCACACCTTTCCAATGAAAATTCTTTAGGCAGGCTCTGCTTAGGGCTGCTTCAAGAGGAAACAAACCATAGAGACAGAACCTAAAACTACTTTATTTTGTCAATTTTCAAAGAGCTAGCACAAACCGTGTTTCATTTAGAGTTCCCAACCCATCTATCTATATAGGAGAAAACAGAGTGAAACCTAAAAATTCAAACTCTTACTGGAAACGAACGCTTCAACCTAGAAGAGTGAATATTGGGCAGCCAAGTGGGCTTAGTGAACTGATCACTACCACAGAGAATCATCAATATTGGGTGAAAAAATGTTTGCCGAGATTTCAGAAAACCAGTACTTTTGGACGCTTGGCACCCCTTTCCAATGAAAATGTCTTTAGGCAGTCTCTGCTTAGGGCTGCTTCAAGAGGAAACAAACCTTAGAGACAGAACTTAGAACTATTTATTTGTCAATTTTCAAAGAGCTAGCACAAACCGTGTTTCATTTAGAGTTCCCAACACATCTATCTATATAGGAAAAAACAGAGTGAAACCTAAAAATTCAAACTCTTATTGGAAACGAACGCTTCAACCTAGAAGAGTGAAAATTGGGAAGCCACGTTGACTTAGTGAACTGATCACTACCACAGAGAATCATCCAGATTGGGTGAAAAAATGTTTGCCGTGATTTCAGAAAACCAGTACTTTTGGACGCTTGGCACACGTTTCCAATGAAAGTGTATTTAGGCAGTCTCCAGTTAGGGCTGCTTCAAGAGGAAACAAACCATAGAGACAGAACCTAAAACTACTTTATTTTGTCAATTTTCAAAGAGCTAGCACAAACCGTGTTTCATTTAGAGTTCCCAACACATCTATCTATATAGGAGAAAACAGAGTGAAACCTAAAAATTCAAACTCTTACTGGAAACGAACGCTTCAACCTAGAAGAGTGAATATTGGGCAGCCAAGTGGGCTTAGTGAACTGATCATTACCACAGAGAATCATCAAGATTGGGTGAAAAAATGTTTGCCGAGATTTCAGAAAACCAGTGCTTTTGGACGCTTGGCACACCTTTCCAATGAAAGTGTACTTAGGCAGTCTCTAGTTAGGGCTGCTTCAAGAAAAACAAACCATGGAGACAGAACCTAAAACTACTCTATTTTGTCAATTTTCAAAGAGCTAGCACAAACCGTGTTTCATTTAGAGTTCCCAACACATCTATCTATATAGGAGAAAACAGAGTGAAACCTAAAAATTCAAACTCTTACTGGAATCGAACGCTTCAACTTAGAAGAGTGAAAATTGGGCAGCCAAGTGGACTTAGTGAACTGATCACTACCACAATGTCTCATCAAGATTGGGTGAAAAAAGGTTTGCCGAGATTTCAGAAAACCAGTACTTTTGGACGCTTGGCACACCTTTCCAATGAAAATGTCTTTAGGCAGGCTCTGCTTAGGGCTGCTTCAAGAGGAAACAACCTTTGAGACAGAACTTAGAACTACTTTATTTTGTCAATTTTCAAAGAGCTAGCACAAACCGTGTTTCATTTAGAGTTCCCAACACATCTATCTATATAGGAGAAAACAGAGTGAAACCTAAAAATTCAAACTCTTATTGGAAACGAACGCTTCAACCTAGAAGAGTGAATATTGGGCAGCCAAGTGGGCTTAGTGAACTGATCACTACCACAGAGAATCATCCAGATTGGGTGAAAAAATGTTTGCCGAGATTTCAGAAAACCAGTACTTTTGGACGCTTGGCACACGTTTCCAATGAAAGTGTATTTAGGCAGTCTCCAGTTAGGGCTGCTTCAAGAGGAAACAACCTTTGAGACAGAACCTAAAACTACTTTATTTTGTCAATTTTCAAAGAGCTAGCACAAACCGTGTTTCATTTAGAGTTCCCAACACATCTATCTATATAGGAGAAAACAGAGTGAAACCTAAAAATTCAAACTCTTACTGGAAAAGAACGCTTCAACCTAGAAGAGTGAAAATTGGGCAGCCAAGTGGACTTAGTGAACTGATCATTACCACAGAGAATCATCAATATTGGGTGAAAAAATGTTTGCCGAGATTTCAGAAAACCAGTACTTTTGGACGCTTGGCACACCTTTCCAATGAAAATTCTTTAGGCAGGCTCTGCATAGGGCTGCTTCAAGAGGAAACAAACCATAGAGACAGAACCTAAAACTACTTTATTTTGTCAATTTTCAAAGAGCTAGCACAAACCGTGTTTCATTTAGAGTTCCCAACACATCTATCTATATAGGAGAAAACAGAGTGAAACCTAAAAATTCAAACTCTTACTGGAAACGAACGCTTCAACCTAGAAGAGTGAATATTGGGCAGCCAAGTGGGCTTAGTGAACTGATCATTACCACAGAGAATCATCAAGATTGGGTGAAAAAATGTTTGCCGAGATTTCAGAAAACCAGTGCTTTTGGACGCTTGGCACACCTTTCCAATGAAAGTGTACTTAGGCAGTCTCTAGTTAGGGCTGCTTCAAGAAAAAACAAACCATGGAGACAGAACCTAAAACTACTCTATTTTGTCAATTTTCAAAGAGCTAGCACAAACCGTGTTTCATTTAGATTTCCCAACACATCTATCTATATAGGAGAAAACAGAGTGAAACCTAAAAATTCAAACTCTTACTGGAATCGAACGCTTCAACTTAGAAGAGTGAAAATTGGGCAGCCAAGTGGACTTAGTGAACTGATCACTACCACAATGTCTCATCAAGATTGGGTGAAAAAAGGTTTGCCGAGATTTCAGAAAACCAGTACTTTTGGACGCTTGGCACACCTTTCCAATGAAAATGTCTTTAGGCAGGCTCTGCTTAGGGCTGCTTCAAGAGGAAACAACCTTTGAGACAGAACTTAGAACTACTTTATTTTGTCAATTTTCAAAGAGCTAGCACAAACCGTGTTTCATTTAGAGTTCCCAACACATCTATCTATATAGGAGAAAACAGAGTGAAACCTAAAAATTCAAACTCTTATTGGAAACGAACGCTTCAACCTAGAAGAGTGAATATTGGGCAGCCAAGTGGGCTTAGTGAACTGATCACTACCACAGAGAATCATCCAGATTGGGTGAAAAAATGTTTGCCGAGATTTCAGAAAACCAGTACTTTTGGACGCTTGGCACACGTTTCCAATGAAAGTGTATTTAGGCAGTCTCCAGTTAGGGCTGCATCAAGAGGAAACAACCTTTGAGACAGAACCTAAAACTACTTTATTTTGTCAATTTTCAAAGAGCTAGCACAAACCGTGTTTCATTTAGAGTTCCCAACACATCTATCTATATAGGAGAAAACAGAGTGAAACCTAAAAATTCAAACTCTTACTGGAAAAGAACGCTTCAACCTAGAAGAGTGAAAATTGGGCAGCCAAGTGGACTTAGTGAACTGATCATTACCACAGAGAATCATCAATATTGGGTGAAAAAATGTTTGCCGAGATTTCAGAAAACCAGTACTTTTGGACGCTTGGCACACCTTTCCAATGAAAATTCTTTAGGCAGGCTCTGCATAGGGCTGCTTCAAGAGGAAACAAACCATAGAGACAGAACCTAAAACTACTTTATTTTGTCAATTTTCAAAGAGCTAGCACAAACCGTGTTTCATTTAGAGTTCCCAACACATCTATCTATATAGGAAAAAACAGAGTGAAACCTAAAAATTCAAACTCTTATTGGAAACGAACGCTTCAACCTAGAAGAGTGAAAATTGGGCAGCCAAGTGGGCTTAGTGAACTGATCACTACCACAGAGAATCATCAATATTGGGTGAAAAATGTTTGCCGAGATTTCAGAAAACCAGTACTTTTGGACGCTTGGCACCCCTTTCCAATGAAAATGTCTTTAGGCAGTCTCTGCTTAGGGCTGCTTCAAGAGGAAACAAACCTTAGAGACAGAACTTAGAACTATTTATTTTGTCAATTTTCAAAGAGCTAGCACAAACCGTGTTTCATTTAGAGTTCCCAACACATCTATCTATATAGGAGAAAACAGAGTGAAACCTAAAAATTCAAACTCTTACTGGAAACGAACGCTTCTACCTAGAAGAGTGAAAATTGAGAAGCCACGTTGACTTAGTGAACTGATCACTACCACAGAGAATCATCCAGATTGGGGTGAAAAAATGTTTGCCGTGATTTCAGAAAACCAGTACTTTTGGACGCTTGGCACACGTTTCCAATGAAAGTGTATTTAGGCAGTCTCCAGTTAGGGCTGCTTCAAGAGGAAACAAACCATAGAGACAGAACCTAAAACTATTTTATTTTGTCAATTTTCAAAGAGCTAGCACAAACCGTGTTTCATTTAGAGTTCCCAACACATCTATCTATATAGGAGAAAACAGAGTGAAACCTAAAAATTCAAACTCTTACTGGAATCGAACGCTTCAACCTAGAAGAGTGAAAATTGGGCAGCCAAGTGGACTTAGTGAACTGATCACTACCACAATGTCTCATCAAGATTGGGTGAAAAAAGGTTTGCCGAGATTTCAGAAAACCAGTACTTTTGGACGCTTGGCACACCTTTCCAATGAAAATGTCTTTAGGCAGGCTCTGCTTAGGGCTGCTTCAAGAGGAAACAACCTTTGAGACAGAACTTAGAACTACTTTATTTTGTCAATTTTCAAAGAGCTAGCACAAACCGTGTTTCATTTAGAGTTCCCAACACATCTATCTATATAGGAGAAAACAGAGTGAAACCTAAAAATTCAAACTCTTACTGGAAAAGAACGCTTCAACCTAGAAGAGTGAAAATTGGGCAGCCAAGTGGGACTTAGTGAACTGATCATTACCACAGAGAATCATCAATATTGGGTGAAAAAATGTTTGCCGAGATTTCAGAAAACCAGTACTTTTGGACGCTTGGCACACCTTTCCAATGAAAATTCTTTAGGCAGGCTCTGCTTAGGGCTGCTTCAAGAGGAAACAAACCATAGAGACAGAACCTAAATCTACTTTATTTTGTCAATTTTCAAAGAGCTAGCACAAGCCGTGTTTCATTTAGAGTTCCCAAACCCATCTATCTATATAGGAGAAAACACAGTGAAACCTAAAATTCAAACTCTTACTGGAAACACACGCTTCAACCTAGAAGAGTGAAAATTTGGCAGCCAAGTGGGCTTAGTGAACGGATCACTACCACAGAGAATCATCAATATTGGGTGAAAAAATGTTTGCCGAGATTTCAGAAAACCAGTACTTTTGGACGCTTCCCACACCTTTCCAATGAAAGTGTATTTAGGCAGTCTCCAGTTAGGGCTGCTTCAAGAGGAAACAAACCATAGAGACAGAACCTAAAACTACTTTATTTTGTCAATTTTCAAAGAGCTAGCACAAACCGTGTTTCATTTAGAGTTCCCAACCCATCTATCTATGTAGGAGAAAACAGAGTGAAACCTAAAAATTCAAACTCTTACTGGAAACGAACGCTTCAACCTAGAAGAGTGAAAATTGGGCAGCCAAGTGGACTTAGTGAACTGATCATTACCACAGAGAATCATCAATATTGGGTGAAAAAATGTTTGCCGAGATTTCAGAAAACCAGTACTTTTGGACGCTTGGCACCCCTTTCCAATGAAAATGTCTTTAGGCAGGCTCTGCTTAGGGCTGCTTCAAGAGGAAACAAACCATAGAGACAGAACCTAAAACTACTTTATTTTGTCAATTTTCAAAGAGCTAGCACAAACCGTTTTTCATTTAGAGTTCCCAACACATCTATCTATATAGGAGAAAACAGAGTGAAACCTAAAAATTCAAACTCTTACTGGAAACGAACGCTTCAACCTAGAAGAGTGAATATTGGGCAGCCAAGTGGGCTTAGTGAACTGATCATTACCACAGAGAATCATCAAGATTGGGTGAAAAAATGTTTGCCGAGATTTTCAGAAAACCAGTGCTTTTGGACGCTTGGCACACCTTTCCAATGAAAGTGTACTTAGGCAGTCTCTAGTTAGGGCTGCTTCAAGAAAAAACAAACCATGGAGACAGAACCTAAAACTACTCTATTTTGTCAATTTTCAAAGAGCTAGCACAAACCGTGTTTCATTTAGAGTTCCCAACACATCTATCTATATAGGAGAAAACAGAGTGAAACCTAAAAATTCAAACTCTTACTGGAATCGAACGCTTCAACCTAGAAGAGTGAAAATTGGGCAGCCAAGTGGACTTAGTGAACTGATCACTACCACAATGTCTCATCAAGATTGGGTGAAAAAAGGTTTGCCGAGATTTCAGAAAACCAGTACTTTTGGACGCTTGGCACACCTTTCCAATGAAAATGTCTTTAGGCAGGCTCTGCTTAGGGCTGCTTCAAGAGGAAACAACCTTTGAGACAGAACTTAGAACTACTTTATTTTGTCAATTTTCAAAGAGCTAGCACAACCGTGTTTCATTTAGAGTTCCCAACACATCTATCTATATAGGAGAAAACAGAGTGAAACCTAAAAATTCAAACTCTTATTGGAAACGAACGCTTCAACCTAGAAGAGTGAATATTGGGCAGCCAAGTGGGCTTAGTGAACTGATCACTACCACAGAGAATCATCCAGATTGGGTGAAAAAATGTTTGCCAAGATTTCAGAAAACCAGTACTTTTGGACGCTTGGCACACCTTTCCAATGAAAATTCTTTAGGCAGGCTCTGCTTAGGGCTGCTTCAAGAGGAAACAAACCATAGAGACAGAACCTAAATCTACTTTATTTTGTCAATTTTCAAAGAGCTAGCACAAGCCGTGTTTCATTTAGAGTTCCCAACCCATCTATCTATATAGGAGAAACACAGTGAAACCTAAAAATTCAAACTCTTACTGGAAACACACGCTTCAACCTAGAAGAGTGAAAATTTGGCAGCCAAGTGGGCTTAGTGAACGGATCACTACCACAGAGAATCATCAATATTGGGTGAAAAAATGTTTGCCGAGATTTCAGAAAACCAGTACTTTGGACGCTTCCCACACCTTTCCAATGAAAGTGTATTTAGGCAGTCTCCAGTTAGGGCTGCTTCAAGAGGAAACAAACCATAGAGACAGAACCTAAACTACTTTATTTTGTCAATTTTCAAAGAGCTAGCACAAACCGTGTTTCATTTAGAGTTCCCAACCCATCTATCTATGTAGGAGAAAACAGAGTGAAACCTAAAAATTCAAACTCTTACTGGAAACGAACGCTTCAACCTAGAAGAGTGAAAATTGGGCAGCCAAGTGGACTTAGTGAACTGATCATTACCACAGAGAATCATCAATATTGGGTGAAAAAATGTTTGCCGAGATTTCAGAAAACCAGTACTTTTGGACGCTTGGCACCCCTTTCCAATGAAAATGTCTTTAGGCAGGCTCTGCTTAGGGCTGCTTCAAGAGGAAACAAACCATAGAGACAGAACCTAAAACTACTTTATTTTGTCAATTTTCAAAGAGCTAGCACAAACCGTTTTTCATTTAGAGTTCCCAACACATCTATCTATATAGGAGAAAACAGAGTGAAACCTAAAAATTCAAACTCTTACTGGAAACGAACGCTTCAACCTAGAAGAGTGAATATTGGGCAGCCAAGTGGGCTTAGTGAACTGATCATTACCACAGAGAATCATCAAGATTGGGTGAAAAAATGTTTGCCGAGATTTCAGAAAACCAGTGCTTTTGGACGCTTGGCACACCTTTCCAATGAAAGTGTACTTAGGCAGTCTCTAGTTAGGGCTGCTTCAAGAAAAAACAAACCATGGAGACAGAACCTAAAACTACTCTATTTTGTCAATTTTCAAAGAGCTAGCACAAACCGTGTTTCATTTAGAGTTCCCAACACATCTATCTATATAGGAGAAAACAGAGTGAAACCTAAAAATTCAAACTCTTACTGGAATCGAACGCTTCAACCTAGAAGAGTGAAAATTGGGCAGCCAAGTGGACTTAGTGAACTGATCACTACCACAATGTCTCATCAAGATTGGGTGAAAAAAGGTTTGCCGAGATTTCAGAAAACCAGTACTTTTGGACGCTTGGCACACCTTTCCAATGAAAATGTCTTTAGGCAGGCTCTGCTTAGGGCTGCTTCAAGAGGAAACAACCTTTGAGACAGAACTTAGAACTACTTTATTTTGTCAATTTTCAAAGAGCTAGCACAAACCGTGTTTCATTTAGAGTTCCCAACACATCTATCTATATAGGAGAAAACAGAGTGAAACCTAAAAATTCAAACTCTTATTGGAAACGAACGCTTCAACCTAGAAGAGTGAATATTGGGCAGCCAAGTGGGCTTAGTGAACTGATCACTACCACAGAGAATCATCCAGATTGGGTGAAAAAATGTTTGCCAAGATTTCAGAAAACCAGTACTTTTGGACGCTTGGCACACCTTTCCAATGAAAATTCTTTAGGCAGGCTCTGCTTAGGGCTGCTTCAAGAGGAAACAAACCATAGAGACAGAACCTAAATCTACTTTATTTTGTCAATTTTCAAAGAGCTAGCACAAGCCGTGTTTCATTTAGAGTTCCCAACCCATCTATCTATATAGGAGAAAACACAGTGAATCCTAAAAATTCAAACTCTTATTGGAAACGAACGCTTCAACCTAGAAGAGTGAATATTGGGCAGCCAAGTGGGCTTAGTGAACTGATCACTACCACAGAGAATCATCAATATTGGGTGAAAAAATGTTTGCCGAGATTTCAGAAAACCAGTACTTTTGGACGCTTCCCACACCTTTCCAATGAAAGTGTATTTAGGCAGTCTCCAGTTAGGGCTGCTTCAAGAGGAAACAAACCATAGAGACAGAACCTAAAACTACTTTATTTTGTCAATTTTCAAAGAGCTAGCACAAACCGTGTTTCATTTAGAGTTCCAATCACATCTATCTATATAGGAGAAAACACAGTGAAACCTAAAAATTCAAACTCTTACTGAAACGAACGCTTCAACTTAGAAGAGTGAAAATTGGGCAGCCAAGTGGGCTTAGTGAACTGGTCACTACCACAGAGAATCATCAATACTGGGTGAAAAAACGTTTGCCGAGATTTCAGAAAACCAGTACTTTTGGACGCTTGGCACCCCTTTCCAATGAAAATGTCTTTATGCAGGCTCTGCTTAGGGCTGCTTCAAGAGGAAACAAACCTTAGAGACAGAACTTAGAACTATTTATTTTGTCAATTTTCAAAGAGCTAGCACAAACCGTGTTTCATTTAGAGTTCCCAACACATCTATCTATATAGGAGAAAACAGAGTGAAACCTAAAAATTCAAACTCTTACTGGAAACGAACGCTTCAACCTAGAAGAGTGAAAATTGGGCAGCCAAGTGGACTTAGTGAACTGATCATTACCACAGAGAATCATCAATATTGGGTGAAAAAATGTTTGCCGAGATTTCAGAAAACCAGTACTTTTGGACGCTTGGCACCCCTTTCCAATGAAAATGTCTTTAGGCAGGCTCTGCTTAGGGCTGCTTCAAGAGGAAACAAACCATAGAGACAGAACCTAAAACTACTTTATTTTGTCAATTTTCAAAGAGCTAGCACAAACCGTGTTTCATTTAGAGTTCCCAACACATCTATCTATATAGGAGAAAACAGAGTGAAACCTAAAAATTCAAACTCTTACTGGAAACGAACGCTTCAACCTAGAAGAGTGAATATTGGGCAGCCAAGTGGGCTTAGTGAACTGATCATTACCACAGAGAATCATCAATATTGGGTGAAAAAATGTTTGCCGAGATTTCAGAAAACCAGTACTCTTGGACGCTTGGCACACCTTTCCAATGAAAATTCTTTAGGCAGGCTCTGCTTAGGGCTGCTTCAAGAGGAAACAAACCATAGAGACAGAAACTAAATCTACTTTATTTTGTCAATTTTCAAAGAGCTAGCACAAGCCGTGTTTCATTTAGAGTTCCCAACCCATCTATCTATATAGGAGAAAACACAGTGAAACCTAAAAATTCAAACTCTTACTGGAAACACACGCTTCAACCTAGAAGAGTGAAAATTTGGCAGCCAAGTGGGCTTAGTGAACTGATCACTACCACAGAGAATCATCAATATTGGGTGAAAAAATGTTTGCCCAGATTTCAGAAAACCAGTACTTTTGGACGCTTGGCACCCCTTTCCAATGAAAATGTCTTTAGGCAGTCTCTGCTTAGGGCTGCTTCAAGAGGAAACAAACCTTAGAGACAGAACTTAGAACTATTTATTTTGTCAATTTTCAAAGAGCTAGCACAAACCGTGTTTCATTTAGAGTTCCAATCACATCTATCTATATAGGAGAAAACACAGTGAAACCTAAAAATTCAAACTCTTACTGAAACGAACGCTTCAACTTAGAAGAGTGAAAATTGGGCAGCCAAGTGGGCTTAGTGAACTGGTCACTACCACAGAGAATCATCAATATTGGGTGAAAAAATGTTTGCCGAGATTTCAGAAAACCAGTACTTTTGGACGCTTGGCACCCCTTTCCAATGAAAATGTCTTTATGCAGGCTCTGCTTAGGGCTGCTTCAAGAGGAAACAAACCTTAGAGACGGAACTTAGAACTATTTATTTTGTCA
Organism: Callospermophilus lateralis; assembly: GCF_048772815.1. Taxonomy (NCBI): domain Eukaryota; kingdom Metazoa; phylum Chordata; class Mammalia; order Rodentia; family Sciuridae; genus Callospermophilus; species Callospermophilus lateralis. The sequence continues at coordinate 14,166 of NW_027517187.1, forward strand.
ATTTTCAAAGAGCTAGCACAAACCGTGTTTCATTTAGAGTTCCCAACACATCTATCTATATAGGAGAAAACAGAGTGAAACCTAAAAATTCAAACTCTTACTGGAAACGAACGCTTCAACCTAGAAGAGTGAAAATTGGGCAGCCAAGTGGACTTAGTGAACTGATCATTACCACAGAGAATCATCAATATTGGGTGAAAAAATGTTTGCCGAGATTTCAGAAAACCAGTACTTTTGGACGCTTGGCACCCCTTTCCAATGAAAATGTCTTTAGGCAGGCTCTGCTTAGGGCTGCTTCAAGAGGAAACAAACCATAGAGACAGAACCTAAAACTACTTTATTTTGTCAATTTTCAAAGAGCTAGCACAAACCGTGTTTCATTTAGAGTTCCCAACACATCTATCTATATAGGAGAAAACAGAGTGAAACCTAAAAATTCAAACTCTTACTGGAAACGAACGCTTCAACCTAGAAGAGTGAATATTGGGCAGCCAAGTGGGCTTAGTGAACTGATCATTACCACAGAGAATCATCAAGATTGGGTGAAAAAATGTTTGCCGAGATTTCAGAAAACCAGTGCTTTTGGACGCTTGGCACACCTTTCCAATGAAAGTGTACTTAGGCAGTCTCTAGTTAGGGCTGCTTCAAGAAAAAACAAACCATGGAGACAGAACCTAAAACTACTCTATTTTGTCAATTTTCAAAGAGCTAGCACAAACCGTGTTTCATTTAGAGTTCCCAACACATCTATCTATATAGGAGAAAACAGAGTGAAACCTAAAAATTCAAACTCTTACTGGAAAAGAACGCTTCAACCTAGAAGAGTGAAAATTGGGCAGCCAAGTGGACTTAGTGAACTGATCATTACCACAGAGAATCATCAATATTGGGTGAAAAAATGTTTGCCGAGATTTCAGAAAACCAGTACTTTTGGACGCTTGGCACACCTTTCCAATGAAAATTCTTTAGGCAGGCTCTGCTTAGGGCTGCTTCAAGAGGAAACAAACCATAGAGACAGAACCTAAATCTACTTTATTTTGTCAATTTTCAAAGAGCTAGCACAAGCCGTGTTTCATTTAGAGTTCCCAACCCATCTATCTATATAGGAGAAAACACAGTGAAACCTAAAAATTCAAACTCTTACTGGAAACACACGCTTCAACCTAGAAGAGTGAAAATTTGGCAGCCAAGTGGGCTTAGTGAACTGATCACTACCACAGAGAATGATCAATATTGGGTGAAAAAATGTTTGCCGAGATTTCAGAAAACCAGTACTTTTGGACGCTTCCCACACCTTTCCAATGAAAGTGTATTTAGGCAGTCTCCAGTTAGGGCTGCTTCAAGAGGAAACAAACCATAGAGACAGAACCTAAAACTACTTTATTTTGTCAATTTTCAAAGAGCTAGCACAAACCGTGTTTCATTTAGAGTTCCCAACACATCTATCTATATAGGAGAAAACAGAGTGAAACCTAAAAATTCAAACTCTTACTGGAAACGAACGCTTCAACCTAGAAGAGTGAAAATTGGGCAGCCAAGTGGACTTAGTGAACTGATCACTACCACAGAGAATCATCCAGTTTGGGTGAAAAAATATTTGCCGAGATTTCAGAAAACCAGTACTTTTGGACGCTTGGCACACGTTTCCAATGAAAGTGTATTTAGGCAGTCTCCAGTTAGGGCTGCTTGAAGAGGAAACAAACCATAGAGACAGAACCTAAAACTACTTTATTTTGTCAATTTTCAAAGAGCTAGCACAAACCGTGTTTCATTTAGAGTTCCAATCACATCTATCTATATAGGAGAAAACACAGTGAAACCTAAAAATTCAAACTCTTACTGAAACGAACGCTTCAACTTAGAAGAGTGAAAATTGGGCAGCCAAGTGGGCTTAGTGAACTGGTCACTACCACAGAGAATCATCAATATTGGGTGAAAAAATGTTTGCCGAGATTTCAGAAAACCAGTACTTTTGGACGCTTGGCACCCCTTTCCAATGAAAATGTCTTTAGGCAGGCTCTGCTTAGGGCTGCTTCAAGAGGAAACAAACCTTAGAGACAGAACTTAGAACTATTTATTTTGTCAATTTTCAAAGAGCTAGCACAAACCGTGTTTCATTTAGAGTTCCCAACACATCTATCTATATAGGAGAAAACAGAGTGAAACCTAAAAATTCAAACTCTTACTGGAAACGAACGCTTCAACCTAGAAGAGTGAAAATTGGGCAGCCAAGTGGACTTAGTGAACTGATCATTACCACAGAGAATCATCAATATTGGGTGAAAAAATGTTTGCCGAGATTTCAGAAAACCAGTACTTTTGGACGCTTGGCACCCCTTTCCAATGAAAATGTCTTTAGGCAGGCTCTGCTTAGGGCTGCTTCAAGAGGAAACAAACCATAGAGACAGAACCTAAAACTACTTTATTTTGTCAATTTTCAAAGAGCTAGCACAAACCGTGTTTCATTTAGAGTTCCCAACACATCTATCTATATAGGAGAAAACAGAGTGAAACCTAAAAATTCAAACTCTTACTGGAAACGAACGCTTCAACCTAGAAGAGTGAATATTGGGCAGCCAAGTGGGCTTAGTGAACTGATCATTACCACAGAGAATCATCAAGATTGGGTGAAAAAATGTTTGCCGAGATTTCAGAAAACCAGTGCTTTTGGACGCTTGGCACACCTTTCCAATGAAGGTGTACTTAGGCAGTCTCTAGTTAGGGCTGCTTCAAGAAAAAACAAACCATGGAGACAGAACCTAAAACTACTCTATTTTGTCAATTTTCAAAGAGCTAGCACAAACCGTGTTTCATTTAGAGTTCCCAACACATCTATCTATATAGGAGAAAACAGAGTGAAACCTAAAAATTCAAACTCTTACTGGAATCGAACGCTTCAACCTAGAAGAGTGAAAATTGGGCAGCCAAGTGGACTTAGTGAACTGATCACTACCACAATGTCTCATCAAGATTGGGTGAAAAAATGTTTGCCGAGATTTCAGAAAACCAGTACTTTTGGACGCTTGGCACACCTTTCCAATGAAAATGTCTTTAGGCAGGCTCTGCTTAGGGCTGCTTCAAGAGGAAACAACATTTGAGACAGAACTTAGAACTACTTTATTTTGTCAATTTTCAAAGAGCTAGCACAAACCGTGTTTCATTTAGAGTTCCCAACACATCTATCTATATAGGAGAAAACAGAGTGAAACCTAAAAATTCAAACTCTTATTGGAAACGAACGCTTCAACCTAGAAGAGTGAATATTGGGCAGCCAAGTGGGCTTAGTGAACTGATCACTACCACAGAGAATCATCCAGATTGGGTGAAAAAATGTTTGCCGAGATTTCAGAAAACCAGTACTTTTGGACGCTTGGCACACGTTTCCAATGAAAGTGTATTTAGGCAGTCTCCAGTTAGGGCTGCTTCAAGAGGAAACAACCTTTGAGACAGAACCTAAAACTACTTTATTTTGTCAATTTTCAAAGAGCTAGCACAAACCGTGTTTCATTTAGAGTTCCCAACACATCTATCTATATAGGAGAAAACAGAGTGAAACCTAAAAATTCAAACTCTTACTGGAAAAGAAGGCTTCAACCTAGAAGAGTGAAAATTGGGCAGCCAAGTGGACTTAGTGAACTGATCATTACCACAGAGAATCATCAATATTGGGTGAAAAAATGTTTGCCGAGATTTCAGAAAACCAGTACTTTTGGACGCTTGGCACACCTTTCCAATGAAAATTCTTTAGGCAGGCTCTGCTTAGGGCTGCTTCAAGAGGAAACAAACCATAGAGACAGAACCTAAAACTACTTTATTTTGTCAATTTTCAAAGAGCTAGCACAAACCGTGTTTCATTTAGAGTTCCCAACACATCTATCTATATAGGAAAAAACAGAGTGAAACCTAAAAATTGAAACTCTTATTGGAAACGAACGCTTCAACCTAGAAGAGTGAAAATTGGGCAGCCAAGTGGACTTAGTGAACTGATCATTACCACAGAGAATCATCAAGATTGGGTGAAAAAATGTTTGCCGAGATTTCAGAAAACCAGTGCTTTTGGACGCTTGGCACACCTTTCCAATGAAAGTGTACTTAGGCAGTCTCTAGTTAGGGCTGCTTCAAGAAAAAACAAACCATGGAGACAGAACCTAAACCTACTCTATTTTGTCAATTTTCAAAGAGCTAGCACAAACCGTGTTTCATTTAGAGTTCCCAACACATCTATCTATATAGGAGAAAACAGAGTGAAACCTAAAAATTCAAACTCTTACTGGAATCGAACGCTTCAACCTAGAAGAGTGAAAATTGGGCAGCCAAGTGGACTTAGTGAACTGATCACTACCACAATGTCTCATCAAGATTGGGTGAAAAAATGTTTGCCGAGATTTCAGAAAACCAGTACTTTTGGACGCTTGGCACACCTTTCCAATGAAAATGTCTTTAGGCAGGCTCTGCTTAGGGCTGCTTCAAGAGGAAACAACATTTGAGACAGAACTTAGAACTACTTTATTTTGTCAATTTTCAAAGAGCTAGCACAAACCGTGTTTCATTTAGAGTTCCCAACACATCTATCTATATAGGAGAAAACAGAGTGAAACCTAAAAATTCAAACTCTTATTGGAAACGAACGCTTCAACCTAGAAGAGTGAATATTGGGCAGCCAAGTGGGCTTAGTGAACTGATCACTACCACAGAGAATCATCCAGATTGGGTGAAAAAATGTTTGCCGAGATTTCAGAAAACCAGTACTTTTGGACGCTTGGCACACGTTTCCAATGAAAGTGTATTTAGGCAGTCTCCAGTTAGGGCTGCTTCAAGAGGAAACAACCTTTGAGACAGAACCTAAAACTACTTTATTTTGTCAATTTTCAAAGAGCTAGCACAAACCGTGTTTCATTTAGAGTTCCCAACACATCTATCTATATAGGAGAAAACAGAGTGAAACCTAAAAATTCAAACTCTTACTGGAAAAGAACGCTTCAACCTAGAAGAGTGAAAATTGGGCAGCCAAGTGGACTTAGTGAACTGATCATTACCACAGAGAATCATCAATATTGGGTGAAAAAATGTTTGCCGAGATTTCAGAAAACCAGTACTTTTGGACGCTTGGCACACCTTTCCAATGAAAATTCTTTAGGCAGGCTCTGCTTAGGGCTGCTTCAAGAGGAAACAAACCATAGAGACAGAACCTAAAACTACTTTATTTTGTCAATTTTCAAAGAGCTAGCACAAACCGTGTTTCATTTAGAGTTCCCAACACATCTATCTATATAGGAAAAAACAGAGTGAAACCTAAAAATTCAAACTCTTATTGGAAACGAACGCTTCAACCTAGAAGAGTGAAAATTGGGCAGCCAAGTGGACTTAGTGAACTGATCACTACCACAATGTCTCATCAAGATTGGGTGAAAAAAGGTTTGCCGAGATTTCAGAAAACCAGTACTTTTGGACGCTTGGCACACCTTTCCAATGAAAATGTCTTTAGGCAGGCTCTGCTTAGGGCTGCTTCAAGAGGAAACAACCTTTGAGACAGAACCTAAAACTACTTTATTTTGTCAATCTTCGAAGAGCTAGCACAAACCGTGTTTCATTTAGAGTTCCCAACACATCTATCTATATAGGAGAAAACAGAGTGAAACCTAAAAATTCAAACTCTTATTGGAAACGAACGCTTCAACCTAGAAGAGTGAATATTGGGCAGCCAAGTGGGCTTAGTGAACTGATCATTACCACAGAGAATCATCAAGATTGGGTGAAAAAATGTTTGCCGACATTTCAGAAAACCAGTGCTTTTGGACGCTTGGCACACCTTTCCAATGAAAGTGTACTTAGGCAGTCTCTAGTTAGGGCTGCTTCAAGAAAAAACAAACCATGGAGACAGAACCTAAAACCACTCTATTTTGTCAATTTTCAAAGAGCTAGCACAAACCGTGTTTCATTTAGAGTTCCCAACACATCTATCTATATAGGAGAAAACAGAGTGAAACCTAAAAACTCAAACTCTTACTGGAATCGAACGCTTCAACCTAGAAGAGTGAAAATTGGGCAGCCAAGTGGACTTAGTGAACTGATCATTACCACAGAGAATCATCAATATTGGGTGAAAAAATGTTTGCCGAGATTTCAGAAAACCAGTACTTTTGGACGCTTGGCACACCTTTCCAATGAAAATTCTTTAGGCAGGCTCTGCTTAGGGCTGCTTCAAGAGGAAACAAACCATAGAGACAGAAACTAAATCTACTTTATTTTGTCAATTTTCAAAGAGCTAGCACAAGCCGTGTTTCATTTAGAGTTCCCAACCCATCTATCTATATAGGAGAAAACACAGTGAAACCTAAAAATTCAAACTCTTACTGGAAACACACGCTTCAACCTAGAAGAGTGAAAATTTGGCAGCCAAGTGGGCTTAGTGAACTGATCACTACCACAGAGAATCATCAATATTGGGTGAAAAAATGTTTGCCGAGATTTCAGAAAACCAGTACTTTTGGACGCTTGGCACCCCTTTCCAATGAAAATGTCTTTAGGCAGTCTCTGCTTAGGGCTGCTTCAAGAGGAAACAAACCTTAGAGACAGAACTTAGAACTATTTATTTTGTCAATTTTCAAAGAGCTAGCACAAACCGTGTTTCATTTAGAGTTCCCAACACATCTATCTATATAGGAGAAAACAGAGTGAAACCTAAAAATTCAAACTCTTACTGGAAACGAACGCTTCTACCTAGAAGAGTGAAAATTGGGAGGCCACGTTGACTTAGTGAACTGATCACTACCACAGAGAATCATCCAGATTGGGTGAAAAAATGTTTGCCGAGATTTCAGAAAACCAGTACTTTTGGACGCTTGGCACACGTTTCCAATGAAAGTGTATTTAGGCAGTCTCCAGTTAGGGCTGCTTCAAGAGGAAACAAACCATAGAGACAGAACCTAAAACTACTTTATTTTGTCAATTTTCAAAGAGCTAGCACAAACCGTGTTTCATTTAGAGTTCCCAACACATCTATCTATATAGGAAAAAACAGAGTGAAACCTAAAAATTCAAACTCTTATTGGAAACGAACGCTTCAACCTAGAAGAGTGAAAATTGGGCAGCCAAGTGGACTTAGTGAACTGATCATTACCACAGAGAATCTTCAATATTGGGTGAAAAAATGTTTGCCGAGATTTCAGAAAACCAGTACTTTTGGACGCTTGGCACACCTTTCCAATGAAAATTCTTTAGGCAGGCTCTGCTTAGGGCTGCTTCAAGAGGAAACAAACCATAGAGACAGAACCTAAATCTACTTTATTTTGTCAATTTTCAAAGAGCTAGCACAAGCCGTGTTTCATTTAGAGTTCCCAACCCATCTATCTATATAGGAGAAAACACAGTGAAACCTAAAAATTCAAACTCTTACTGGAAACACACGCTTCAACCTAGAACAGTGAAAATTTGGCAGCCAAGTGGGCTTAGTGAACTGATCACTACCACAGAGAATCATCAATATTGGGTGAAAAAATGTTTGCCGAGATTTCAGAAAACCAGTACTTTTGGACGCTTCCCACACCTTTCCAATGAAAGTGTATTTAGGCAGTCTCCAGTTAGGGCTGCTTCAAGAGGAAACAAACCATAGAGACAGAACCTAAAACTACTTTATTTTGTCAATTTTCAAAGAGCTAGCACAAACCGTGTTTCATTTAGAGTTCCCAACACATCTATCTATATAGGAGAAAACAGAGTGAAACCTAAAAATTCAAACTCTTACTGGAAACGAACGCTTCAACCTAGAAGAGTGAAAATTGGGCAGCCAAGTGGACTTAGTGAACTGATCACTACCACAGAGAATCATCCAGTTTGGGTGAAAAAATATTTGCCGAGATTTCAGAAAACCAGTACTTTTGGACGCTTGGCACACGTTTCCAATGAAAGTGTATTTAGGCAGTCTCCAGTTAGGGCTGCTTGAAGAGGAAACAAACCATAGAGACAGAACCTAAAACTACTTTATTTTGTCAATATTCAAAGAGCTAGCACAAACCGTGTTTCATTTAGAGTTCCAATCACATCTATCTATATAGGAGAAAACACAGTGAAACCTAAAAATTCAAACTCTTACTGAAACGAACGCTTCAACTTAGAAGAGTGAAAATTGGGCAGCCAAGTGGGCTTAGTGAACTGGTCACTACCACAGAGAATCATCAATATTGGGTGAAAAAATGTTTGCCGAGATTTCAGAAAACCAGTACTTTTGGACGCTTGGCACCCCTTTCCAATGAAAATGTCTTTAGGCAGGCTCTGCTTAGGGCTGCTTCAAGAGGAAACAAACCTTAGAGACGGAACTTAGAACTATTTATTTTGTCAATTTTCAAAGAGCTAGCACAAACCGTGTTTCATTTAGAGTTCCCAACACATCTATCTATATAGGAGAAAACAGAGTGAAACCTAAAAATTCAAACTCTTACTGGAAACGAACGCTTCAACCTAGAAGAGTGAAAATTGGGCAGCCAAGTGGACTTAGTGAACTGATCATTACCACAGAGAATCATCAATATTGGGTGAAAAAATGTTTGCCGAGATTTCAGAAAACCAGTACTTTTGGACGCTTGGCACCCCTTTCCAATGAAAATGTCTTTAGGCAGGCTCTGCTTAGGGCTGCTTCAAGAGGAAACAAACCATAGAGACAGAACCTAAAACTACTTTATTTTGTCAATTTTCAAAGAGCTAGCACAAACCGTGTTTCATTTAGAGTTCCCAACACATCTATCTATATAGGAGAAAACAGAGTGAAACCTAAAAATTCAAACTCTTACTGGAAACGAACGCTTCAACCTAGAAGAGTGATTATTGGGCAGCCAAGTGGGCTTAGTGAACTGATCATTACCACAGAGAATCATCAAGATTGGGTGAAAAAATGTTTGCCGAGATTTCAGAAAACCAGTGCTTTTGGACGCTTGGCACACCTTTCCAATGAAGGTGTACTTAGGCAGTCTCTAATTAGGGCTGCTTCAAGAAAAAACAAACCATGGAGACAGAACCTAAAACTACTCTATTTTGTCAATTTTCAAAGAGCTAGCACAAACCGTGTTTCATTTAGAGTTCCCAACACATCTATCTATATAGGAGAAAACAGAGTGAAACCTAAAAATTCAAACTCTTACTGGAATCGAACGCTTCAACCTAGAAGAGTGAAAATTGGGCAGCCAAGTGGACTTAGTGAACTGATCACTACCACAATGTCTCATCAAGATTGGGTGAAAAAATGTTTGCCGAGATTTCAGAAAACCAGTACTTTTGGACGCTTGGCACACCTTTCCAATGAAAATGTCTTTAGGCAGGCTCTGCTTAGGGCTGCTTCAAGAGGAAACAACATTTGAGACAGAACTTAGAACTACTTTATTTTGTCAATTTTCAAAGAGCTAGCACAAACCGTGTTTCATTTAGAGTTCCCAACACATCTATCTATATAGGAGAAAACAGAGTGAAACCTAAAAATTCAAACTCTTATTGGAAACGAACGCTTCAACCTAGAAGAGTGAATATTGGGCAGCCAAGTGGGCTTAGTGAACTGATCACTACCACAGAGAATCATCCAGATTGGGTGAAAAAATGTTTGCCGAGATTTCAGAAAACCAGTACTTTTGGACGCTTGGCACACGTTTCCAATGAAAGTGTATTTAGGCAGTCTCCAGTTAGGGCTGCTTCAAGAGGAAACAACCTTTGAGACAGAACCTAAAACTACTTTATTTTGTCAATTTTCAAAGAGCTAGCACAAACCGTGTTTCATTTAGAGTTCCCAACACATCTATCTATATAGGAGAAAACAGAGTGAAACCTAAAAATTCAAACTCTTACTGGAAAAGAAGGCTTCAACCTAGAAGAGTGAAAATTGGGCAGCCAAGTGGACTTAGTGAACTGATCATTACCACAGAGAATCATCAATATTGGGTGAAAAAATGTTTGCCGAGATTTCAGAAAACCAGTACTTTTGGACGCTTGGCACACCTTTCCAATGAAAATTCTTTAGGCAGGCTCTGCTTAGGGCTGCTTCAAGAGGAAACAAACCATAGAGACAGAACCTAAAACTACTTTATTTTGTCAATTTTCAAAGAGCTAGCAGAAACCGTGTTTCATTTAGAGTTCCCAACACATCTATCTATATAGGAAAAAACAGAGTGAAACCTAAAAATTGAAACTCTTATTGGAAACGAACGCTTCAACCTAGAAGAGTGAAAATTGGGCAGCCAAGTGGACTTAGTGAACTGATCATTACCACAGAGAATCATCAAGATTGGGTGAAAAAATGTTTGCCGAGATTTCAGAAAACCAGTGCTTTTGGACGCTTGGCACACCTTTCCAATGAAAGTGTACTTAGGCAGTCTCTAGTTAGGGCTGCTTCAAGAAAAAACAAACCATGGAGACAGAACCTAAACCTACTCTATTTTGTCAATTTTCAAAGAGCTAGCACAAACCGTGTTTCATTTAGAGTTCCCAACACATCTATCTATATAGGAGAAAACAGAGTGAAACCTAAAAATTCAAACTCTTACTGGAATCGAACGCTTCAACCTAGAAGAGTGAAAATTGGGCAGCCAAGTGGACTTAGTGAACTGATCACTACCACAATGTCTCATCAAGATTGGGTGAAAAAATGTTTGCCGAGATTTCAGAAAACCAGTACTTTTGGACGCTTGGCACACCTTTCCAATGAAAATGTCTTTAGGCAGGCTCTGCTTAGGGCTGCTTCAAGAGGAAACAACATTTGAGACAGAACTTAGAACTACTTTATTTTGTCAATTTTCAAAGAGCTAGCACAAACCGTGTTTCATTTAGAGTTCCCAACACATCTATCTATATAGGAGAAAACAGAGTGAAACCTAAAAATTCAAACTCTTATTGGAAACGAACGCTTCAACCTAGAAGAGTGAATATTGGGCAGCCAAGTGGGCTTAGTGAACTGATCACTACCACAGAGAATCATCCAGATTGGGTGAAAAAATGTTTGCCGAGATTTCAGAAAACCAGTACTTTTGGACGCTTGGCACACGTTTCCAATGAAAGTGTATTTAGGCAGTCTCCAGTTAGGGCTGCTTCAAGAGGAAACAACCTTTGAGACAGAACCTAAAACTACTTTATTTTGTCAATTTTCAAAGAGCTAGCACAAACCGTGTTTCATTTAGAGTTCCCAACACATCTATCTATATAGGAGAAAACAGAGTGAAACCTAAAAATTCAAACTCTTACTGGAAAAGAACGCTTCAACCTAGAAGAGTGAAAATTGGGCAGCCAAGTGGACTTAGTGAACTGATCATTACCACAGAGAATCATCAATATTGGGTGAAAAAATGTTTGCCGAGATTTCAGAAAACCAGTACTTTTGGACGCTTGGCACACCTTTCCAATGAAAATTCTTTAGGCAGGCTCTGCTTAGGGCTGCTTCAAGAGGAAACAAACCATAGAGACAGAACCTAAAACTACTTTATTTTGTCAATTTTCAAAGAGCTAGCACAAACCGTGTTTCATTTAGAGTTCCCAACACATCTATCTATATAGGAAAAAACAGAGTGAAACCTAAAAATTCAAACTCTTATTGGAAACGAACGCTTCAACCTAGAAGAGTGAAAATTGGGCAGCCAAGTGGACTTAGTGAACTGATCACTACCACAATGTCTCATCAAGATTGGGTGAAAAAAGGTTTGCCGAGATTTCAGAAAACCAGTACTTTTGGACGCTTGGCACACCTTTCCAATGAAAATGTCTTTAGGCAGGCTCTGCTTAGGGCTGCTTCAAGAGGAAACAACCTTTGAGACAGAACCTAAAACTACTTTATTTTGTCAATCTTCGAAGAGCTAGCACAAACCGTGTTTCATTTAGAGTTCCCAACACATCTATCTATATAGGAGAAAACAGAGTGAAACCTAAAAATTCAAACTCTTATTGGAAACGAACGCTTCAACCTAGAAGAGTGAATATTGGGCAGCCAAGTGGGCTTAGTGAACTGATCATTACCACAGAGAATCATCAAGATTGGGTGAAAAAATGTTTGCCGACATTTCAGAAAACCAGTGCTTTTGGACGCTTGGCACACCTTTCCAATGAAAGTGTACTTAGGCAGTCTCTAGTTAGGGCTGCTTCAAGAAAAAACAAACCATGGAGACAGAACCTAAAACCACTCTATTTTGTCAATTTTCAAAGAGCTAGCACAAACCGTGTTTCATTTAGAGTTCCCAACACATCTATCTATATAGGAGAAAACAGAGTGAAACCTAAAAACTCAAACTCTTACTGGAATCGAACGCTTCAACCTAGAAGAGTGAAAATTGGGCAGCCAAGTGGACTTAGTGAACTGATCATTACCACAGAGAATCATCAATATTGGGTGAAAAAATGTTTGCCGAGATTTCAGAAAACCAGTACTTTTGGACGCTTGGCACACCTTTCCAATGAAAATTCTTTAGGCAGGCTCTGCTTAGGGCTGCTTCAAGAGGAAACAAACCATAGAGACAGAAACTAAATCTACTTTATTTTGTCAATTTTCAAAGAGCTAGCACAAGCCGTGTTTCATTTAGAGTTCCCAACCCATCTATCTATATAGGAGAAAACACAGTGAAACCTAAAAATTCAAACTCTTACTGGAAACACACGCTTCAACCTAGAAGAGTGAAAATTTGGCAGCCAAGTGGGCTTAGTGAACTGATCACTACCACAGAGAATCATCAATATTGGGTGAAAAAATGTTTGCCGAGATTTCAGAAAACCAGTACTTTTGGACGCTTGGCACCCCTTTCCAATGAAAATGTCTTTAGGCAGTCTCTGCTTAGGGCTGCTTCAAGAGGAAACAAACCTTAGAGACAGAACTTAGAACTATTTATTTTGTCAATTTTCAAAGAGCTAGCACAAACCGTGTTTCATTTAGAGTTCCCAACACATCTATCTATATAGGAGAAAACAGAGTGAAACCTAAAAATTCAAACTCTTACTGGAAACGAACGCTTCTACCTAGAAGAGTGAAAATTGGGAAGCCACGTTGACTTAGTGAACTGATCACTACCACAGAGAATCATCCAGATTGGGTGAAAAAATGTTTGCCGAGATTTCAGAAAACCAGTACTTTTGGACGCTTGGCACACGTTTCCAATGAAAGTGTATTTAGGCAGTCTCCAGTTAGGGCTGCTTCAAGAGGAAACAAACCATAGAGACAGAACCTAAAACTACTTTATTTTGTCAATTTTCAAAGAGCTAGCACAAACCGTGTTTCATTTAGAGTTCCCAACACATCTATCTATATAGGAAAAAACAGAGTGAAACCTAAAAATTCAAACTCTTATTGGAAACGAACGCTTCAACCTAGAAGAGTGAAAATTGGGCAGCCAAGTGGACTTAGTGAACTGATCATTACCACAGAGAATCTTCAATATTGGGTGAAAAAATGTTTGCCGAGATTTCAGAAAACCAGTACTTTTGGACGCTTGGCACACCTTTCCAATGAAAATTCTTTAGGCAGGCTCTGCTTAGGGCTGCTTCAAGAGGAAACAAACCATAGAGACAGAACCTAAATCTACTTTATTTTGTCAATTTTCAAAGAGCTAGCACAAGCCGTGTTTCATTTAGAGTTCCCAACCCATCTATCTATATAGGAGAAAACACAGTGAAACCTAAAAATTCAAACTCTTACTGGAAACACACGCTTCAACCTAGAACAGTGAAAATTTGGCAGCCAAGTGGGCTTAGTGAACTGATCACTACCACAGAGAATCATCAATATTGGGTGAAAAAATGTTTGCCGAGATTTCAGAAAACCAGTACTTTTGGACGCTTCCCACACCTTTCCAATGAAAGTGTATTTAGGCAGTCTCCAGTTAGGGCTGCTTCAAGAGGAAACAAACCATAGAGACAGAACCTAAAACTACTTTATTTTGTCAATTTTCAAAGAGCTAGCACAAACCGTGTTTCATTTAGAGTTCCCAACACATCTATCTATATAGGAGAAAACAGAGTGAAACCTAAAAATTCAAACTCTTACTGGAAACGAACGCTTCAACCTAGAAGAGTGAAAATTGGGCAGCCAAGTGGACTTAGTGAACTGATCACTACCACAGAGAATCATCCAGTTTGGGTGAAAAAATATTTGCCGAGATTTCAGAAAACCAGTACTTTTGGACGCTTGGCACACGTTTCCAATGAAAGTGTATTTAGGCAGTCTCCAGTTAGGGCTGCTTGAAGAGGAAACAAACCATAGAGACAGAACCTAAAACTACTTTATTTTGTCAATTTTCAAAGAGCTAGCACAAACCGTGTTTCATTTAGAGTTCCAATCACATCTATCTATATAGGAGAAAACACAGTGAAACCTAAAAATTCAAACTCTTACTGAAACGAACGGCTTCAACTTAGAAGAGTGAAAAATTGGGCAGCCAAGTGGGCTTAGTGAACTGGTCACTACCACAGAGAATCATCAATATTGGGTGAAAAAATGTTTGCCGAGATTTCAGAAAACCAGTACTTTTGGACGCTTGGCACCCTTTCCAATGAAAATGTCTTTAGGCAGGCTCTGCTTAGGGCTGCTTCAAGAGGAAACAAACTTAGAGACAGAACTTAGAACTATTTATTTTGTCAATTTTCAAAGAGCTAGCACAAACCGTGTTTCATTTAGAGTTCCCAACACATCTATCTATATAGGAGAAAACAGAGTGAAACCTAAAAATTCAAACTCTTACTGGAAACGAACGCTTCAACCTAGAAGAGTGAAAATTGGGCAGCCAAGTGGACTTAGTGAACTGATCATTACACAGAGAATCATCAATATTGGGTGAAAAAATGTTTGCCGAGATTTCAGAAAACCAGTACTTTTGGACGCTTGGCACCCCTTTCCAATGAAAATGTCTTTAGGCAGGCTCTGCTTAGGGCTGCTTCAAGAGGAAACAAACCATAGAGACAGAAACTAAAACCTACTTTATTTTGTCAATTTTCAAAGAGCTAGCACAAACCGTGTTTCATTTAGAGTTCCCAACACATCTATCTATATAGGAGAAAACAGAGTGAAACCTAAAAATTCAAACTCTTACTGGAAACGAACGCTTCAACCTAGAAGAGTGAATATTGGGCAGCCAAGTGGGCTTAGTGAACTGATCATTACCACAGAGAATCATCAAGATTGGGTGAAAAAATGTTTGCCGAGATTTCAGAAAACCAGTGCTTTTGGACGCTTGGCACACCTTTCCAATGAAAGTGTACTTAGGCAGTCTCTAGTTAGGGCTGCTTCAAGAAAAAACAAACCATGGAGACAGAACCTAAAACTACTCTATTTTGTCAATTTTCAAAGAGCTAGCACAAACCGTGTTTCATTTAGAGTTCCCAACACATCTATCTATATAGGAGGAAAACAGAGTGAAACCTAAAATTCAAACTCTTACTGGAATCGAACGCTTCAACCTAGAAGAGTGAAAATTGGGCAGCCAAAGTGGACTTAGTGAACTGATCAATACCACAATGTCTCATCAAGATTGGGTGAAAAAAGGTTTGCCGAGATTTCAGAAAACCAGTACTTTTGGACGCTTGGCACACCTTTCCAATGAAAATGTCTTTAGGCAGGCTCTGCTTAGGGCTGCTTCAAGAGGAAACAACCTTTGAGACAGAACTTAGAACTACTTTATTTTGTCAATTTTCAAAGAGCTAGCACAAACCGTGTTTCATTTAGAGTTCCCAACACATCTATCTATATAGGAGAAAACAGAGTGAAACCTAAAAATTCAAACTCTTATTGGAAACGAACGCTTCAACCTAGAAGAGTGAATATTGGGCAGCCAAGTGGGCTTAGTGAACTGATCACTACCACAGAGAATCATCCAGATTGGGTGAAAAAATGTTTGCCGAGATTTCAGAAAACCAGTACTTTTGGACGCTTGGCACACGTTTCCAATGAAAGTGTATTTAGCAGTCTCCAGTTAGGGCTGCTTCAAGAGGAATCAACCTTTGAGACAGAACCTAAAACTACTTTATTTTGTCAATTTTCAAAGAGCTAGCACAAACCGTGTTTCATTTAGAGTTCCCAACACATCTATCTATATAGGAGAAAACAGAGTGAAACCTAAAAATTCAAACTCTTACTGGAAACACACGCTTCAACCTAGAAGAGTGAAAATTGGGCAGCCAAGTGGACTTAGTGAACTGATCATTACCACAGAGAATCATCAATATTGGGTGAAAAAATGTTTGCCGAGATTTCAGAAAACCAGTACTTTTGGACGCTTGGCACACCTTTCCAATGAAAATTCTTTAGGCAGGCTCTGCTTAGGGCTGCTTCAAGAGGAAACAAACCATAGAGACAGAACCTAAAACTACTTTATTTTGTCAATTTTCAAAGAGCTAGCACAAACCGTGTTTCATTTAGAGTTCCCAACACATCTATCTATATAGGAGAAAACAGAGTGAAACCTAAAAATTCAAACTCTTACTGGAAAAGAACGCTTCAACCTAGAAGAGTGAAAATTGGGCAGCCAAGTGGACTTAGTGAACTGATCATTACCACAGAGAATCATCAATATTGGGTGAAAAAATGTTTGCCGAGATTTCAGAAAACAGTACTTTTGGCGCTTGGCACACCTTTCCAATGAAAATTCTTTAGGCAGGCTCTGCTTAGGGCCTGCTTCAAGAGGAAACAAACCATAGAGACAGAACTAAAACTACTTTATTTTGTCAATTTTCAAAGAGCTAGCACAAACCGTGTTTCATTTAGAGTTCCCAACACATCTATCTATATAGGAAAAAACAGAGTGAAACCTAAAAATTCAAACTCTTATTGGAAACGAACGCTTCAACCTAGAAGAGTGAAAATTGGGCAGCCAAGTGGACTTAGTGAACTGATCACTACCACAATGTCTCATCAAGATTGGGTGAAAAAAGGTTTGCCGAGATTTCAGAAAACCAGTACTTTTGGACGCTTGGCACACCTTTCCAATGAAAATGTCTTTAGGCAGGCTCTGCTTAGGGCTGCTTCAAGAGGAAACAACCTTTGAGACAGAACCTAAAACTACTTTATTTTGTCAATCTTCGAAGAGCTAGCACAAACCGTGTTTCATTTAGAGTTCCCAACACATCTATCTATATAGGAGAAAACAGAGTGAAACCTAAAAATTCAAACTCTTATTGGAAACGAACGCTTCAACCTAGAAGAGTGAATATTGGGCAGCCAAGTGGGCTTAGTGAACTGATCATTACCACAGAGAATCATCAAGATTGGGTGAAAAAATGTTTGCCGACATTTCAGAAAACCAGTGCTTTTGGACGCTTGGCACACCTTTCCAATGAAAGTGTACTTAGGCAGTCTCTAGTTAGGGCTGCTTCAAGAAAAACAAACCATGGAGACAGAACCTAAAACCACTCTATTTTGTCAATTTTCAAAGAGCTAGCACAAACCGTGTTTCATTTAGAGTTCCCAACACATCTATCTATATAGGAGAAAACAGAGTGAAACCTAAAACTCAAACTCTTACTGGAATCGAACGCTTCAACCTAGAAGAGTGAAAATTGGGCAGCCAAGTGGACTTAGTGAACTGATCATTACCACAGAGAATCATCAATATTGGGTGAAAAAATGTTTGCCGAGATTTCAGAAAACCAGTACTTTTGGACGCTTGGCACACCTTTCCAATGAAAATTCTTTAGGCAGGCTCTGCTTAGGGCTGCTTCAAGAGGAAACAAACCATAGAGACAGAAACTAAATCTACTTTATTTTGTCAATTTTCAAAGAGCTAGCACAAGCCGTGTTTCATTTAGAGTTCCCAACCCATCTATCTATATAGGAGAAAACACAGTGAAACCTAAAAATTCAAACTCTTACTGGAAACACACGCTTCAACCTAGAAGAGTGAAAATTTGGCAGCCAAGTGGGCTTAGTGAACTGATCACTACCACAGAGAATCATCAATATTGGGTGAAAAAATGTTTGCCGAGATTTCAGAAAACCAGTACTTTTGGACGCTTGGCACCCCTTTCCAATGAAAATGTCT
The DNA here is from genome assembly GCF_048772815.1 of Callospermophilus lateralis. Lineage (NCBI taxonomy): Eukaryota > Metazoa > Chordata > Mammalia > Rodentia > Sciuridae > Callospermophilus > Callospermophilus lateralis. The sequence goes on from NW_027517187.1 coordinate 32,147, forward strand.
TTAGGCAGTCTCTGCTTAGGGCTGCTTCAAGAGGAAACAAACCTTAGAGACAGAACTTAGAACTATTTATTTTGTCAATTTTCAAAGAGCTAGCACAAACCGTGTTTCATTTAGAGTTCCCAACACATCTATCTATATAGGAGAAAACAGAGTGAAACCTAAAAATTCAAACTCTTACTGGAAACGAACGCTTCTACCTAGAAGAGTGAAAATTGGGAAGCCACGTTGACTTAGTGAACTGATCACTACCACAGAGAATCATCCAGATTGGGTGAAAAAATGTTTGCCGTGATTTCAGAAAACCAGTACTTTTGGACGCTTGGCACACGTTTCCAATGAAAGTGTATTTAGGCAGTCTCCAGTTCGGGCTGCTTCAAGAGGAAACAAACCATAGAGACAGAACCTAAAACTACTTTATTTTGTCAATTTTCAAAGAGCTAGCACAAACCGTGTTTCATTTAGAGTTCCCAACACATCTATCTATATAGGAAAAAACAGAGTGAAACCTAAAAATTCAAACTCTTATTGGAAACGAACGCTTCAACCTAGAAGAGTGAAAATTGGGCAGCCAAGTGGACTTAGTGAACTGATCATTACCACAGAGGATCATCAATATTGGGTGAAAAAATGTTTGCCGAGATTTCAGAAAACCAGTACTTTTGGACGCTTGGCACACCTTTCCAATGAAAATTCTTTAGGCAGGCTCTGCTTAGGGCTGCTTCAAGAGGAAACAAACCATAGAGACAGAACCTAAATCTACTTTATTTTGTCAATTTTCAAAGAGCTAGCACAAGCCGTGTTTCATTTAGAGTTCCCAACCCATCTATCTATATAGGAGAAAACACAGTGAATCCTAAAAATTCAAACTCTTACTGGAAACACACGCTTCAACCTAGAAGAGTGAAAATTTGGCAGCCAAGTGGGCTTAGTGAACTGATCACTACCACAGAGAATCATCAATATTGGGTGAAAAAATGTTTGCCGAGATTTCAGAAAACCAGTACTTTTGGACGCTTCCCACACCTTTCCAATGAAAGTGTATTTAGGCAGTCTCCAGTTAGGGCTGCTTCAAGAGGAAACAAACCATAGAGACAGAACCTAAAACTACTTTATTTTGTCAATTTTCAAAGAGCTAGCACAAACCGTGTTTCATTTAGAGTTCCCAACACATCTATCTATATAGGAGAAAACAGAGTGAAACCTAAAAATTCAAACTCTTACTGGAAACGAACGCTTCAACCTAGAAGAGTGAAAATTGGGCAGCCAAGTGGACTTAGTGAACTGATCACTACCACAGAGAATCATCCAGTTTGGGTGAAAAAATATTTGCCGAGATTTCAGAAAACCAGTACTTTTGGACGCTTGGCACACGTTTCCAATGAAAGTGTATTTAGGCAGTCTCCAGTTAGGGCTGCTTGAAGAGGAAACAAACCATAGAGACAGAACCTAAAACTACTTTATTTTGTCAATTTTCAAAGAGCTAGCACAAACCGTGTTTCATTTAGAGTTCCAATCACATCTATCTATATAGGAGAAAACACAGTGAAACCTAAAAATTCAAACTCTTACTGAAACGAACGCTTCAACTTAGAAGAGTGAAAATTGGGCAGCCAAGTGGGCTTAGTGAACTGGTCACTACCACAGAGAATCATCAATATTGGGTGAAAAAATGTTTGCCGAGATTTCAGAAAACCAGTACTTTTGGACGCTTGGCACCCCTTTCCAATGAAAATGTCTTTAGGCAGGCTCTGCTTAGGGCTGCTTCAAGAGGAAACAAACCTTAGAGACAGAACTTAGAACTATTTATTTTGTCAATTTTCAAAGAGCTAGCACAAACCGTGTTTCATTTAGAGTTCCCAACACATCTATCTATATAGGAGAAAACAGAGTGAAACCTAAAAATTCAAACTCTTACTGGAAACGAACGCTTCAACCTAGAAGAGTGAAAATTGGGCAGCCAAGTGGACTTAGTGAACTGATCATTACCACAGAGAATCATCAATATTGGGTGAAAAAATGTTTGCCGAGATTTCAGAAAACCAGTACTTTTGGACGCTTGGCACCCCTTTCCAATGAAAATGTCTTTAGGCAGGCTCTGCTTAGGGCTGCTTCAAGAGGAAACAAACCATAGAGACAGAACCTAAAACTACTTTATTTTGTCAATTTTCAAAGAGCTAGCACAAACCGTGTTTCATTTAGAGTTCCCAACACATCTATCTATATAGGAGAAAACAGAGTGAAACCTAAAAATTCAAACTCTTACTGGAAACGAACGCTTCAACCTAGAAGAGTGAATATTGGGCAGCCAAGTGGGCTTAGTGAACTGATCATTACCACAGAGAATCATCAAGATTGGGTGAAAAAATGTTTGCCGAGATTTCAGAAAACCAGTGCTTTTGGACGCTTGGCACACCTTTCCAATGAAAGTGTACTTAGGCAGTCTCTAGTTAGGGCTGCTTCAAGAAAAAACAAACCATGGAGACAGAACCTAAAACTACTCTATTTTGTCAATTTTCAAAGAGCTAGCACAAACCGTGTTTCATTTAGAGTTCCCAACACATCTATCTATATAGGAGAAAACAGAGTGAAACCTAAAAATTCAAACTCTTACTGGAATCGAACGCTTCAACCTAGAAGAGTGAAAATTGGGCAGCCAAGTGGACTTAGTGAACTGATCACTACCACAATGTCTCATCAAGATTGGTGAAAAAAGGTTTGCCGAGATTTCAGAAAACCAGTACTTTTGGACGCTTGGCACACCTTTCCAATGAAAATGTCTTTAGGCAGGTTCTGCTTAGGGCTGCTTCAAGAGGAAACAACCTTTGAGACAGAACTTAGAACTACTTTATTTTGTCAATTTTCAAAGAGCTAGCACAAACCGTGTTTCATTTAGAGTTCCCAACACATCTATCTATATAGGAGAAAACAGAGTGAAACCTAAAAATTCAAACTCTTATTGGAAACGAACGCTTCAACCTAGAAGAGTGAATATTGGGCAGCCAAGTGGGCTTAGTGAACTGATCACTACCACAGAGAATCATCCAGATTGGGTGAAAAAATGTTTGCCGAGATTTCAGAAAACCAGTACTTTTGGACGCTTGGCACACGTTTCCAATGAAAGTGTATTTAGGCAGTCTCCAGTTAGGGCTGCTTCAAGAGGAATCAACCTTTGAGACAGAACCTAAAACTACTTTATTTTGTCAATTTTCAAAGAGCTAGCACAAACCGTGTTTCATTTAGAGTTCCCAACACATCTATCTATATAGGAGAAAACAGAGTGAAACCTAAAAATTCAAACTCTTACTGGAAACACACGCTTCAACCTAGAAGAGTGAAAATTGGGCAGCCAAGTGGACTTAGTGAACTGATCATTACCACAGAGAATCATCAATATTGGGTGAAAAAATGTTTGCCGAGATTTCAGAAAACCAGTACTTTTGGACGCTTGGCACACCTTTCCAATGAAAATTCTTTAGGCAGGCTCTGCTTAGGGCTGCTTCAAGAGGAAACAAACCATAGAGACAGAACCTAAAACTACTTTATTTTGTCAATTTTCAAAGAGCTAGCACAAACCGTGTTTCATTTAGAGTTCCCAACACATCTATCTATATAGGAAAAAACAGAGTGAAACCTAAAAATTCAAACTCTTATTGGAAACGAACGCTTCAACCTAGAAGAGTGAATATTGGGCAGCCAAGTGGGCTTAGTGAACTGATCATTACCACAGAGAATCATCAAGATTGGGTGAAAAAATGTTTGCCGACATTTCAGAAAACCAGTGCTTTTGGACGCTTGGCACACCTTTCCAATGAAAGTGTACTTAGGCAGTCTCTAGTTAGGGCTGCTTCAAGAAAAAACAAACCATGGAGACAGAACCTAAAACCACTCTATTTTGTCAATTTTCAAAGAGCTAGCACAAACCGTGTTTCATTTAGAGTTCCCAACACATCTATCTATATAGGAGAAAACAGAGTGAAACCTAAAAACTCAAACTCTTACTGGAATCGAACGCTTCAACCTAGAAGAGTGAAAATTGGGCAGCCAAGTGGACTTAGTGAACTGATCATTACCACAGAGAATCATCAATATTGGGTGAAAAAATGTTTGCCGAGATTTCAGAAAACCAGTACTTTTGGACGCTTGGCACACCTTTCCAATGAAAATTCTTTAGGCAGGCTCTGCTTAGGGCTGCTTCAAGAGGAAACAAACCATAGAGACAGAAACTAAATCTACTTTATTTTGTCAATTTTCAAAGAGCTAGCACAAACCGTGTTTCATTTAGAGTTCCCAACCCATCTATCTATATAGGAGAAAACACAGTGAAACCTAAAAATTCAAACTCTTACTGGAAACACACGCTTCAACCTAGAAGAGTGAAAATTTGGCAGCCAAGTGGGCTTAGTGAACTGATCACTACCACAGAGAATCATCAATATTGGGTGAAAAAATGTTTGCCGAGATTTCAGAAAACCAGTACTTTTGGACGCTTGGCACCCCTTTCCAATGAAAATGTCTTTAGGCAGTCTCTGCTTAGGGCTGCTTCAAGAGGAAACAAACCTTAGAGACAGAACTTAGAACTATTTATTTTGTCAATTTTCAAAGAGCTAGCACAAACCGTGTTTCATTTAGAGTTCCCAACACATCTATCTATATAGGAGAAAACAGAGTGAAACCTAAAAATTCAAACTCTTACTGGAAACGAACGCTTCTACCTAGAAGAGTGAAAATTGGGAAGCCACGTTGACTTAGTGAACTGATCACTACCACAGAGAATCATCCAGATTGGGTGAAAAAATGTTTGCCGTGATTTCAGAAAACCAGTACTTTTGGACGCTTGGCACACGTTTCCAATGAAAGTGTATTTAGGCAGTCTCCAGTTCGGGCTGCTTCAAGAGGAAACAAACCATAGAGACAGAACCTAAAACTACTTTATTTTGTCAATTTTCAAAGAGCTAGCACAAACCGTGTTTCATTTAGAGTTCCCAACACATCTATCTATATAGGAAAAAACAGAGTGAAACCTAAAAATTCAAACTCTTATTGGAAACGAACGCTTCAACCTAGAAGAGTGAAATTGGGCAGCCAAGTGGACTTAGTGAACTGATCATTACCACAGAGGATCATCAATATTGGGTGAAAAAATGTTTGCCGAGATTTCAGAAAACCAGTACTTTTGGACGCTTGGCACACCTTTCCAATGAAAATTCTTTAGGCAGGCTCTGCTTAGGGCTGCTTCAAGAGGAAACAAACCATAGAGACAGAACCTAAATCTACTTTATTTTGTCAATTTTCAAAGAGCTAGCACAAGCCGTGTTTCATTTAGAGTTCCCAACCCATCTATCTATATAGGAGAAAACACAGTGAATCCTAAAAATTCAAACTCTTACTGGAAACACACGCTTCAACCTAGAAGAGTGAAAATTTGGCAGCCAAGTGGGCTTAGTGAACTGATCACTACCACAGAGAATCATCAATATTGGGTGAAAAAATGTTTGCCGAGATTTCAGAAAACCAGTACTTTTGGACGCTTCCCACACCTTTCCAATGAAAGTGTATTTAGGCAGTCTCCAGTTAGGGCTGCTTCAAGAGGAAACAAACCATAGAGACAGAACCTAAAACTACTTTATTTTGTCAATTTTCAAAGAGCTAGCACAAACCGTGTTTCATTTAGAGTTCCCAACACATCTATCTATATAGGAGAAAACAGAGTGAAACCTAAAAATTCAAACTCTTACTGGAAACGAACGCTTCAACCTAGAAGAGTGAAAATTGGGCAGCCAAGTGGACTTAGTGAACTGATCACTACCACAGAGAATCATCCAGTTTGGGTGAAAAAATATTTGCCGAGATTTCAGAAAACCAGTACTTTTGGACGCTTGGCACACGTTTCCAATGAAAGTGTATTTAGGCAGTCTCCAGTTAGGGCTGCTTGAAGAGGAAACAAACCATAGAGACAGAACCTAAAACTACTTTATTTTGTCAATTTTCAAAGAGCTAGCACAAACCGTGTTTCATTTAGAGTTCCAATCACATCTATCTATATAGGAGAAAACACAGTGAAACCTAAAAATTCAAACTCTTACTGAAACGAACGCTTCAACTTAGAAGAGTGAAAATTGGGCAGCCAAGTGGGCTTAGTGAACTGGTCACTACCACAGAGAATCATCAATATTGGGTGAAAAAATATTTGCCGAGATTTCAGAAAACCAGTACTTTTGGACGCTTGGCACACGTTTCCAATGAAAGTGTATTTAGGCAGTCTCCAGTTAGGGCTGCTTGAAGAGGAAACAAACCATAGAGACAGAACCTAAAACTACTTTATTTTGTCAATTTTCAAAGAGCTAGCACAAACCGTGTTTCATTTAGAGTTCCAATCACATCTATCTATATAGGAGAAAACACAGTGAAACCTAAAAATTCAAACTCTTACTGAAACGAACGCTTCAACTTAGAAGAGTGAAAATTGGGCAGCCAAGTGGGCTTAGTGAACTGGTCACTACCACAGAGAATCATCAATATTGGGTGAAAAAATGTTTGCCGAGATTTCAGAAAACCAGTACTTTTGGACGCTTGGCACCCCTTTCCAATGAAAATGTCTTTAGGCAGGCTCTGCTTAGGGCTGCTTCAAGAGGAAACAAACCATAGAGACAGAACCTAAAACTACTTTATTTTGTCAATTTTCAAAGAGCTAGCACAAACCGTGTTTCATTTAGAGTTCCCAACACATCTATCTATATAGGAGAAAACAGAGTGAAACCTAAAAATTCAAACTCTTACTGGAAACGAACGCTTCAACCTAGAAGAGTGAATATTGGGCAGCCAAGTGGGCTTAGTGAACTGATCATTACCACAGAGAATCATCAAGATTGGGTGAAAAAATGTTTGCCGAGATTTCAGAAAACCAGTGCTTTTGGACGCTTGGCACACCTTTCCAATGAAAGTGTACTTAGGCAGTCTCTAGTTAGGGCTGCTTCAAGAAAAAACAAACCATGGAGACAGAACCTAAAACTACTCTATTTTGTCAATTTTCAAAGAGCTAGCACAAACCGTGTTTCATTTAGAGTTCCCAACACATCTATCTATATAGGAGAAAACAGAGTGAAACCTAAAAATTCAAACTCTTACTGGAATCGAACGCTTCAACCTAGAAGAGTGAAAATTGGGCAGCCAAGTGGACTTAGTGAACTGATCACTACCACAATGTCTCATCAAGATTGGTGAAAAAAGGTTTGCCGAGATTTCAGAAAACCAGTACTTTTGGACGCTTGGCACACCTTTCCAATGAAAATGTCTTTAGGCAGGCTCTGCTTAGGGCTGCTTCAAGAGGAAACAACCTTTGAGACAGAACTTAGAACTACTTTATTTTGTCAATTTTCAAAGAGCTAGCACAAACCGTGTTTCATTTAGAGTTCCCAACACATCTATCTATATAGGAGAAAACAGAGTGAAACCTAAAAATTCAAACTCTTATTGGAAACGAACGCTTCAACCTAGAAGAGTGAATATTGGGCAGCCAAGTGGGCTTAGTGAACTGATCACTACCACAGAGAATCATCCAGATTGGGTGAAAAAATGTTTGCCGAGATTTCAGAAAACCAGTACTTTTGGACGCTTGGCACACGTTTCCAATGAAAGTGTATTTAGGCAGTCTCCAGTTAGGGCTGCTTCAAGAGGAAACAACCTTTGAGACAGAACCTAAAACTACTTTATTTTGTCAATTTTCAAAGAGCTAGCACAAACCGTGTTTCATTTAGAGTTCCCAACACATCTATCTATATAGGAGAAAACAGAGTGAAACCTAAAAATTCAAACTCTTACTGGAAAAGAACGCTTCAACCTAGAAGAGTGAAAATTGGGCAGCCAAGTGGACTTAGTGAACTGATCATTACCACAGAGAATCATCAATATTGGGTGAAAAAATGTTTGCCGAGATTTCAGAAAACCAGTACTTTTGGACGCTTGGCACACCTTTCCAATGAAAATTCTTTAGGCAGGCTCTGCTTAGGGCTGCTTCAAGAGGAAACAAACCATAGAGACAGAACCTAAATCTACTTTATTTTGTCAATTTTCAAAGAGCTAGCACAAGCCGTGTTTCATTTAGAGTTCCCAACCCATCTATCTATATAGGAGAAAACACAGTGAAACCTAAAAATTCAAACTCTTACTGGAAACACACGCTTCAACCTAGAAGAGTGAAAATTTGGCAGCCAAGTGGGCTTAGTGAACGGATCACTACCACAGAGAATCATCAATATTGGGTGAAAAAATGTTTGCCGAGATTTCAGAAAACCAGTACTTTTGGACGCTTCCCACACCTTTCCAATGAAAGTGTATTTAGGCAGTCTCCAGTTAGGGCTGCTTCAAGAGGAAACAAACCATAGAGACAGAACCTAAAACTACTTTATTTTGTCAATTTTCAAAGAGCTAGCACAAACCGTGTTTCATTTAGAGTTCCCAACCCATCTATCTATATAGGAGAAAACAGAGTGAAACCTAAAAATTCAAACTCTTACTGGAAACGAACGCTTCAACCTAGAAGAGTGAAAATTGGGCAGCCAAGTGGACTTAGTGAACTGATCATTACCACAGAGAATCATCAATATTGGGTGAAAAAATGTTTGCCGAGATTTCAGAAAACCAGTACTTTTGGACGCTTGGCACCCCTTTCCAATGAAAATGTCTTTAGGCAGGCTCTGCTTAGGGCTGCTTCAAGAGGAAACAAACCATAGAGACAGAACCTAAAACTACTTTATTTTGTCAATTTTCAAAGAGCTAGCACAAACCGTTTTTCATTTAGAGTTCCCAACACATCTATCTATATAGGAGAAAACAGAGTGAAACCTAAAAATTCAAACTCTTACTGGAAACGAACGCTTCAACCTAGAAGAGTGAATATTGGGCAGCCAAGTGGGCTTAGTGAACTGATCATTACCACAGAGAATCATCAAGATTGGGTGAAAAAATGTTTGCCGAGATTTCAGAAAACCAGTGCTTTTGGACGCTTGGCACACCTTTCCAATGAAAGTGTACTTAGGCAGTCTCTAGTTAGGGCTGCTTCAAGAAAAAACAAACCATGGAGACAGAACCTAAAACTACTCTATTTTGTCAATTTTCAAAGAGCTAGCACAAACCGTGTTTCATTTAGAGTTCCCAACACATCTATCTATATAGGAGAAAACAGAGTGAAACCTAAAAATTCAAACTCTTACTGGAATCGAACGCTTCAACCTAGAAGAGTGAAAATTGGGCAGCCAAGTGGACTTAGTGAACTGATCACTACCACAATGTCTCATCAAGATTGGGTGAAAAAAGGTTTGCCGAGATTTCAGAAAACCAGTACTTTTGGACGCTTGGCACACCTTTCCAATGAAAATGTCTTTAGGCAGGCTCTGCTTAGGGCTGCTTCAAGAGGAAACAACCTTTGAGACAGAACTTAGAACTACTTTATTTTGTCAATTTTCAAAGAGCTAGCACAAACCGTGTTTCATTTAGAGTTCCCAACACATCTATCTATATAGGAGAAAACAGAGTGAAACCTAAAAATTCAAACTCTTATTGGAAACGAACGCTTCAACCTAGAAGAGTGAATATTGGGCAGCCAAGTGGGCTTAGTGAACTGATCACTACCACAGAGAATCATCCAGATTGGGTGAAAAAATGTTTGCCGAGATTTCAGAAAACCAGTACTTTTGGACGCTTGGCCAACCTTTCCAATGAAATTCTTTAGGCAGGCTCTGCTTAGGGCTGCTTCAAGAGGAAACAAACCATAGAGACAAAACCTAAATCTACTTTATTTTGTCAATTTTCAAAGAGCTAGCACAAGCCGTGTTTCATTTAGAGTTCCCAACCCATCTATCTATATAGGAGAAAACACACTGAATCCTAAAAATTCAAACTCTTATTGGAAACGAACGCTTCAACCTAGAAGAGTGAATATTGGGCAGCCAAGTGGGCTTAGTGAACTGATCACTACCACAGAGAATCATCCAGATTGGGTGAAAAAATGTTTGCCGAGATTTCAGAAAACCAGTACTTTTGGACGCTTGGCACACGTTTCCAATGAAAGTGTATTTAGGCAGTCTCCAGTTAGGGCTGCTTCAAGAGGAATCAACCTTTGAGACAGAACCTAAACTACTTTATTTTGTCAATTTTCAAAGAGCTAGCACAAACCGTGTTTCATTTAGAGTTCCCAACACATCTATCTATATAGGAGAAAACAGAGTGAAACCTAAAAATTCAAACTCTTACTGGAAACGAACGCTTCAACCTAGAAGAGTGAAAATTGGGCAGCCAAGTGGACTTAGTGAACTGATCACTACCACAGAGAATCATCCAGTTTGGGGTGAAAAAATATTTGCCGAGATTTCAGAAAACCAGTACTTTTGGACGCTTGGCACACGTTTCCAATGAAAGTGTATTTAGGCAGTCTCCCAGTTAGGGCTGCTTGAAGAGGAAACAAACATAGAGACAGAACCTAAAACTACTTTATTTTGTCAATTTTCAAAGAGCTAGCACAAACCGTGTTTCATTTAGAGTTCCAATCACATCTATCTATATAGGAGAAAACACAGTGAAACCTAAAAATTCAAACTCTTACTGAAACGAACGCTTCAACTTAGAAGAGTGAAAATTGGGCAGCCAAGTGGGCTTAGTGAACTGGTCACTACCACAGAGAATCATCAATATTGGGTGAAAAAATGTTTGCCGAGATTTCAGAAAACCAGTACTTTTGGACGCTTGGCACCCCTTTCCAATGAAAATGTATTTAGGCAGGCTCTGCTTAGGGCTGCTTCAAGAGGAAACAAACCTTAGAGACAGAACTTAGAACTATTTATTTTGTCAATTTTCAAAGAGCTAGCACAAACCGTGTTTCATTTAGAGTTCCCAACACATCTATCTATATAGGAGAAAACAGAGTGAAACCTAAAAATTCAAACTCTTACTGGAAACGAACGCTTCAACCTAGAAGAGTGAAAATTGGGCAGCCAAGTGGACTTAGTGAACTGATCATTACCACAGAGAATCATCAATATTGGGTGAAAAAATGTTTGCCGAGATTTCAGAAAACCAGTACTTTTGGACGCTTGGCACCCCTTTCCAATGAAAATGTCTTTAGGCAGGCTCTGCTTAGGGCTGCTTCAAGAGGAAACAAACCATAGAGACAGAACCTAAAACTACATTATTTTGTCAATTTTCAAAGAGCTAGCACAAACCGTGTTTCATTTAGAGTTCCCAACACATCTATCTATATAGGAGAAAACAGAGTGAAACCTAAAAATTCAAACTCTTACTGGAAACGAACGCTTCAACCTAGAAGAGTGAATATTGGGCAGCCAAGTGGGCTTAGTGAACTGATCATTACCACAGAGAATCATCAAGATTGGGTGAAAAAATGTTTGCCGAGATTTCAGAAAACCAGTGCTTTTGGACGCTTGGCACACCTTTCCAATGAAAGTGTACTTAGGCAGTCTCTAGTTAGGGCTGCTTCAAGAAAAAACAAACCATGGAGACAGAACCTAAAACTACTCTATTTTGTCAATTTTCAAAGAGCTAGCACAAACCGTGTTTCATTTAGAGTTCCCAACACATCTATCTATATAGGAGAAAACAGAGTGAAACCTAAAAATTCAAACTCTTACTGGAATCGAACGCTTCAACCTAGAAGAGTGAAAATTGGGCAGCCAAGTGGACTTAGTGAACTGATCACTACCACAATGTCTCATCAAGATTGGTGAAAAAAGGTTTGCCGAGATTTCAGAAAACCAGTACTTTTGGACGCTTGGCACACCTTTCCAATGAAAATGTCTTTAGGCAGGCTCTGCTTAGGGCTGCTTCAAGAGGAAACAACCTTTGAGACAGAACTTAGAACTACTTTATTTTGTCAATTTTCAAAGAGCTAGCACAAACCGTGTTTCATTTAGAGTTCCCAACACATCTATCTATATAGGAGAAAACAGAGTGAAACCTAAAAATTCAAACTCTTATTGGAAACGAACGCTTCAACCTAGAAGAGTGAATATTGGGCAGCCAAGTGGGCTTAGTGAACTGATCACTACCACAGAGAATCATCCAGATTGGGTGAAAAAATGTTTGCCGAGATTTCAGAAAACCAGTACTTTTGGACGCTTGGCACACGTTTCCAATGAAAGTGTATTTAGGCAGTCTCCAGTTAGGGCTGCTTCAAGAGGAAACAACCTTTGAGACAGAACCTAAAACTACTTTATTTTGTCAATTTTCAAAGAGCTAGCACAAACCGTGTTTCATTTAGAGTTCCCAACACATCTATCTATATAGGAGAAAACAGAGTGAAACCTAAAAATTCAAACTCTTACTGGAAAAGAACGCTTCAACCTAGAAGAGTGAAAATTGGGCAGCCAAGTGGACTTAGTGAACTGATCATTACCACAGAGAATCATCAATATTGGGTGAAAAAATGTTTGCCGAGATTTCAGAAAACCAGTACTTTTGGACGCTTGGCACACCTTTCCAATGAAAATTCTTTAGGCAGGCTCTGCTTAGGGCTGCTTCAAGAGGAAACAAACCATAGAGACAGAACCTAAATCTACTTTATTTTGTCAATTTTCAAAGAGCTAGCACAAGCCGTGTTTCATTTAGAGTTCCCAACCCATCTATCTATATAGGAGAAAACACAGTGAAACCTAAAAATTCAAACTCTTACTGGAAACACACGCTTCAACCTAGAAGAGTGAAAATTTGGCAGCCAAGTGGGCTTAGTGAACGGATCACTACCACAGAGAATCATCAATATTGGGTGAAAAAATGTTTGCCGAGATTTCAGAAAACCAGTACTTTTGGACGCTTCCCACACCTTTCCAATGAAAGTGTATTTAGGCAGTCTCCAGTTAGGGCTGCTTCAAGAGGAAACAAACCATAGAGACAGAACCTAAAACTACTTTATTTTGTCAATTTTCAAAGAGCTAGCACAAACCGTGTTTCATTTAGAGTTCCCAACCCATCTATCTATATAGGAGAAAACAGAGTGAAACCTAAAAATTCAAACTCTTACTGGAAACGAACGCTTCAACCTAGAAGAGTGAAAATTGGGCAGCCAAGTGGACTTAGTGAACTGATCATTACCACAGAGAATCATCAATATTGGGTGAAAAAATGTTTGCCGAGATTTCAGAAAACCAGTACTTTTGGACGCTTGGCACCCCTTTCCAATGAAAATGTCTTTAGGCAGGCTCTGCTTAGGGCTGCTTCAAGAGGAAACAAACCATAGAGACAGAACCTAAAACTACTTTATTTTGTCAATTTTCAAAGAGCTAGCACAAACCGTTTTTCATTTAGAGTTCCCAACACATCTATCTATATAGGAGAAAACAGAGTGAAACCTAAAAATTCAAACTCTTACTGGAAACGAACGCTTCAACCTAGAAGAGTGAATATTGGGCAGCCAAGTGGGCTTAGTGAACTGATCATTACCACAGAGAATCATCAAGATTGGGTGAAAAAATGTTTGCCGAGATTTCAGAAAACCAGTGCTTTTGGACGCTTGGCACACCTTTCCAATGAAAGTGTACTTAGGCAGTCTCTAGTTAGGGCTGCTTCAAGAAAAAACAAACCATGGAGACAGAACCTAAAACTACTCTATTTTGTCAATTTTCAAAGAGCTAGCACAAACCGTGTTTCATTTAGAGTTCCCAACACATCTATCTATATAGGAGAAAACAGAGTGAAACCTAAAAATTCAAACTCTTACTGGAATCGAACGCTTCAACCTAGAAGAGTGAAAATTGGGCAGCCAAGTGGACTTAGTGAACTGATCACTACCACAATGTCTCATCAAGATTGGGTGAAAAAAGGTTTGCCGAGATTTCAGAAAACCAGTACTTTTGGACGCTTGGCACACCTTTCCAATGAAAATGTCTTTAGGCAGGCTCTGCTTAGGGCTGCTTCAAGAGGAAACAACCTTTGAGACAGAACTTAGAACTACTTTATTTTGTCAATTTTCAAAGAGCTAGCACAAACCGTGTTTCATTTAGAGTTCCCAACACATCTATCTATATAGGAGAAAACAGAGTGAAACCTAAAAATTCAAACTCTTATTGGAAACGAACGCTTCAACCTAGAAGAGTGAATATTGGGCAGCCAAGTGGGCTTAGTGAACTGATCACTACCACAGAGAATCATCCAGATTGGGTGAAAAAATGTTTGCCGAGATTTCAGAAAACCAGTACTTTTGGACGCTTGGCACACCTTTCCAATGAAAATTCTTTAGGCAGGCTCTGCTTAGGGCTGCTTCAAGAGGAAACAAACCATAGAGACAAAACCTAAATCTACTTTATTTTGTCAATTTTCAAAGAGCTAGCACAAGCCGTGTTTCATTTAGAGTTCCCAACCCATCTATCTATATAGGAGAAAACACACTGAATCCTAAAAATTCAAACTCTTATTGGAAACGAACGCTTCAACCTAGAAGAGTGAATATTGGGCAGCCAAGTGGGCTTAGTGAACTGATCACTACCACAGAGAATCATCAATATTGGGTGAAAAAATGTTTGCCGAGATTTCAGAAAACCAGTACTTTTGGACGCTTCCCACACCTTTCCAATGAAAGTGTATTTAGGCAGTCTCCAGTTAGGGCTGCTTCAAGAGGAAACAAACCATAGAGACAGAACCTAAAACTACTTTATTTTGTCAATTTTCAAAGAGCTAGCACAAACCGTGTTTCATTTAGAGTTCCCAACACATCTATCTATATAGGAGAAAACAGAGTGAAACCTAAAAATTCAAACTCTTACTGGAAACGAACGCTTCAACCTAGAAGAGTGAAAATTGGGCAGCCAAGTGGACTTAGTGAACTGATCACTACCACAGAGAATCATCCAGTTTGGGTGAAAAAATATTTGCCGAGATTTCAGAAAACCAGTACTTTTGGACGCTTGGCACACGTTTCCAATGAAAGTGTATTTAGGCAGTCTCCAGTTAGGGCTGCTTGAAGAGGAAACAAACCATAGAGACAGAACCTAAAACTACTTTATTTTGTCAATTTTCAAAGAGCTAGCACAAACCGTGTTTCATTTAGAGTTCCAATCAC
>NW_027517188.1:0-47196 GCF_048772815.1 Callospermophilus lateralis
ACAGAGTGAAACCTAAAAATTCAAACTGTTCCTGCAAACGAATGCTTCAACCTAGAAGAACAAAACTTGGGCATCCAAGTGGGAATGGTGTACTGATCATTACTTGAAAGTATCATGAAGTTTTGATGAAAAAATATATGTTGAGATTTCAGGAGACTCTAGTTTTTTGAAAGTTTGGCAACCCCTTTCAATATAAGTGTTATTCGCCAGTCCCTGCATTAGGCTACATCAAGAGGAAACAAACCTTAGAGATAGAACGTAGAACTACTTTATTGTGTCAAGTTTCAAGAAGCTAGCACAAACCGTGTTTGATTTAGAGTTCTAGCTGCATCTGTCAATATAGGAGAAAACAGAGTGAAACCTAGAAATTCAAACTGTTACTGCAAACGAATGCATCAACCTAGGAGAACGAAACTTGGGCATCCAAGTTTGATTGGTGTACTGCTCATTACTTGAAAGTATCATTAAGGTCGGAAAAAAATATGTGTTGAGATTTCAGGAGACTCTAGTTTTTTGGCAGCCTAACAACGTCTTTCATTGAAAGTGTTATTCGCCAGTCTGTGCTGAAGGCTACATCAAGAGGAATCAAACCTTAGGTATAGAATGTAGCACTACTTTATTGTGTCAAGTTTCAAGAAGCTAGCCCAAACCGTGTATGATTTAGAGTTTGAACTACATTTGTCAATATAGGAGAAAGCAGAATGAAACCTAAAAATTCAAACTGTTACTGCAAACGAATGCTTCAACGTAGGAGAATGAAACTTGAGCATCCAAGTGGGACTGGTGTACTGATCATTACTCGAAAGTATCATGAAGATTGGATAAAAAAAATATGTTGAGATTTCAGAAGACTCTAGTTTTGGGAAGTTTGGCAACCCCTTTCAATAAAAGTGTTATTCGCCAGTCCCTGCATTAGGCTACATCCAGAGGAAACAAACCTTAGAGATAGAACGTAGAACTACAGTATTTTGTCAAGTTTCAAGAAGCTAGCACAAACCGTGTTTGATTTAGAGTTCGAACTGCATCTGTCAATATAGGACAAAACAGAGTGAAACCTAAAAATTCAAACTGTTCCTGCAAACAAATGCTTCAACCTAGGAGAACGAAACTTGGGCATCCAAGTTTGATTGGTGCACTGCTCATTACTTGAAAGTATCATGAAGGTCGGAAGAAAAAATATATGATGAGATTTCAGGAGACTGTAGTTTTTTGGCAGCCTAACAACGCCTTTCATTGAATGTGTTATTCGCCAGTCTCTGCTTAAGGCTACATCAAGAGGAAACAAACCTTCGGGATAGAACGTAGAACTACTTTATTGTGTCATGTTTCAAGTAGCTAGCACAAACCGTGTTTGATTTAAAGTTCTAACTGCATCTGTCAATATAGGAGAAAACAGAGTGAAACCTAAAAATTCAAACTGTTCCTGCAAACGAATGCTTCAACCTAGAAGAACAAAACTTGGGCATCCAAGTGGGAATGGTGTACTGATCATTACTTGAATGTATCATGAAGATTGGATGAAAAAATATATGTTGAGATTTCAGGAGACTCTAGTTTTTTGAAAGTTTGGCAACCCCTTTCAATATAAGTGTTATTCGCCAATCTTTGCATTAGGCTACATCAAGAGGAAACAAACCTTAGAGATAGAACGTAGAAATACTTTATTGTGTCAAGTTTCAAGAAGCTAGCACAAACCGTGTTTGATTTAGAGTTCTAGCTGCCTCTGTCAATATAGGAGAAAACAGAGTGAAACCTAGAAATTCAAACTGTTACTGCAAACGAATGCATCAACCTAGGAGAACGAAACTTGGGCATCCAAGTTTGATTGGTGTACTGCTCATAATTTGAAAGTATCATTAAGGTCGGAAAAAATATGTGTTGAGATTTCAGGAGACTCTAGTTTTTGGCAGCCTAACAACGCCTTTCATTGAAAGTGTTATTCGCCAGTCTGTGCTGAAGGCTACATCAAGAGGAAACAAACCTTAGGGATAGAATGTAGAACTACTTTATTGTGTCAAGTTTCAAGAAGCTAGCCCAAACCGTGTATGATTTAGAGTTTGAACTACATTTGTCAATATAGGAGAAAGCAGAATGAAACCTAAAAATTCAAACTGTTACTGCAAACGAATGCTTCAACGTAGGAGAAGGAAACTTGAGCATCCAAGTGGGATTGGTGTACTGATCATTACTCGAAAGTATCATGAAGATTGGATAAAAAAAATATATGTTGAGATTTCAGAAGACTCTAGTTTTTGGAAGTTTGGCAACCCCTTTCAATAAAAGTGTTATTCACCAGTCCCTGCATTAGGCTACATCAAGAGGAAACTAACCTTAGAGATAGAACGTAGAACTACAGTATTTTGTCAAGTTTCAAGAAGCTAGCACAAACCGTGTTTGATTTAGAGTTCGAAATGCATCTGTCAATATAGGACAAAACAGAGTGAAACCTAAAAATTCAAACTGTTCCTGCAAACGAATGCTTCAACCTAGGAGAACGAAACTTGGACATCCGAGTTTGATTGGTGCACTGCTCATTACTTGAAAGTATCATGAAGTTCGGAAGAAAAAATATATGATGAGATTTCAGGAGACTGTAGTTCTTTGGCAGCCTTACAGCGCCTTTCATTGAATGCGTTATTCGCCAGTCTCTGCTTAAGGCTACATCAAGAGGAAACAAACCTTCGGGATAGAACGTAGAACTACTTTATTGTGTCATGTTTCAAGTAGCTAGCACAAACCGTGTTTGATTTAAAGTTCTAACTGCATCTGTCAATATAGGAGAAAACAGAGTGAAACCTTAAAATTCAAACTGTTCCTGCAAACGAATGCTTAAACCTAGAAGAACAAAACTTGGGCATCCAAGTGGGAATGGTGTACTGATCATTACTTGAATGTATTATGAAGATTGGATGAAATAATATATGTTGAGATTTCAGGAGACTCTAGTTTTTTGAATGTTTGGCAACCCCTTTCAATATAAGTGTTATTCGCCAGTCCCTGCATTAGGCTACATCAAGAGGAAACAAACCTTAGAGATAGAACGTAGAACTACAGTATTTTGTCAAGTTTCAAGGAGCTAGCACAAACCGTGTTTGATTTAGAGTTCGAACTGCATCTGTCAATATAGGACTAAACAGAGTGAAACCTAAAAATTCAAACTGTTCCTGCAAACGAATGCTTCAACCTAGGAGAATGAATCTTGGGCATCCAAGTTTGATTGGTGCACTGCTCATTACTTGAAAGTATCATGAACGTCGGAAGAAAAAATATATGATGAGATTTCAGGAGACTGTAGTTTTTTGGCAGCCTAACAACGCCTTTCATTTAATGTGTTATTCGCCAGTCTCTGCTTAAGGCTACATCAAGAGGAAACAAACCTTAGGGATAGAACGTAGAACTACTTTATTGTGTCATGTTTCAAGTAGCTAGCACAAACCGTGTTTGATTTAAAGTTCTAACTGCATCTGTCAATATAGGAGAAAACAGAGTGAAACCTAAAAATTCAAACTGTTCCTGCAAACGAATGCTTCAACCTAGAAGAACAAAACTTGGGCATCCAAGTAAGAATAGTGTACTGATCATTGCTTGAATGTATTATGAAGATTGGATGAAAAAATATATGTTGAGATTTCAGGAGACTCTAGTTTTTTGAAAGTTTGGCAACCCCTTTCAATATAAGTGTTATTCACCAGTCCCTGCATTAGGCTACATCAAGAGGAAACAAACCTTAGAGATAGAACGTAGAACTACTTTATTGTGTCAAGTTTCAAGAAGCTAGCACAAACCGTGTTTGATTTAGAGTTCTAGCTGCATCTGTCAATATAGGAGAAAACAGAGTGAAACCTAGAAATTCAAACTGTAACTGCGAACGAATGCATCAACCTAGGAGAACGAAACTTGGGCATCCAAGTTTGATTGGTGTACTGCTCATTACTTGAAAGTATAATTAACGTCGGAAAAAAATATGTGTTGAGATTTCAGGAGACTCTAGTTTTTTGGCAGCCTAACAACGCCTTTCATTGAATGTGTTATTCGCCAGTCTGTGCTGAAGGCTACATCAAGAGGAAAAAACCTTAGGGATATAATGTAGAACAACTTTATTGTGTCAGGTTTCAAGAAGCTAGCAGAAACCTTGTATGATTTACAGTTTGAACTACATTTGTCAATATAGGAGAAAACAGAGTGAAACCTAAAAATTCAAACTGTTACTGCAAACGAATGCTTCAACGTACGAGAATGAAACTTGAGCATCCAAGTGGGATTGGTGTACTGATCATTACTTGAAAGTATCATGAAGATTGGATGGAAAAATATAAGTTGAGATTTCAGAAGACTCTAGTTTTTGGAAGTTTGGCAACCCCTTTCAATAAAAGTGTTATTCGCCAGTAACTGCATTAGGCTACATCAAGAGGAAACAAACCTTAGAGATAGAACGTAGAACTACAGTATTTTGTCAAGTTTCAAGAAGCTAGCACAAACCGTGTTTGATTTAGAGTTCGAACTGCATCTGTCAATATAGGACAAAACAAAATGAAACCTAAAAATTCAAACTGTTCCTGCAAACGAATGCTTCAACCTAGGAGAACGAAACTTGGGCATCCAAGTTTGATTGGTGCACTGCTCATTACTTGAAAGTATCATGAAGGTCGGAAGAAAAAATATATGATGAGATTTCAGGAGACTGTAGTTTTTTGGCAGCCTAACAACGCCTTTCATTGAATGTGTTATTCGCCAGTCTCTGCTTAAAACTACATCAAGAGGAAACAAACCTTAGGGATAGAACTTAGAAATACTTTATTGTGTCATGTTTCAAGTAGCTAGCACAAACTGTGTTTGATTTAAAGTTCTAACTGCATCTGTCAATATAGGAGAAAACAGAGTGAAACCTAAAAATTCAAACTGTTCCTGCAAACGAATGCTTCAACCTAGAAGAACAAAACTTGGGCATCCAAGTGGGAATGGTGTACTGATCATTACTTGAATGTATCATGAAGATTGGATGAAAAAATATATGTTGAGATTTCAGGAGACTCTAGTTTTTTGAAAGTTTGGCAACCCCTTTCAATATAAGTGTTATTCGCCAGTCCCTGCATTAGGCTACATCAAGAGGAAACAAACCTTAGAGATAGAACGTAGAACTACTTTATCGTGTCAAGTTTCAAGAAGCTAGCACAAACCATGTTTGATTTAGAGTTCTAGCTGCATCTGTCCATATAGGAGAAAACAGAGTGAAACCTAGAAATTCAAACTGTAACTGCAAACGAATGCATCAACCTAGGAGAACGAAACTTGGGCATCCAAGTTTGATTGGTGTACTGCTCATTACTTGAAAGTATCATTAAGGTCGGAAAAAAATATGTGTTGAGATTTCAGGAGACTCTAGTATTTTGGCAGCCTAACAACGCCTTTCATTGAAAGTGTTATTCGCCAGTCTGTGCTGAAGGCTACATCAAGAGGAAAAAAACCTTAGGGATAGAATGTAGAACTACTTTATTGTGTCAAGTTTCAAGAAGCTAGCCCAAACCGTGTGTGATTTAGAGTTCTAGCTGCATCTGTCAATATAGGAGAAAACAGAGTGAAACCTAGAAATTCAAACTGTTACTGCAAACGAATGCATCAACCTAGGAGAACGAAACTTGGCCATCCAAGTTTGATTGGTGTACTGCTCATTACATGAAAGTATCATTAAGGTTGGAAAAAAAATATGTGTTGAGATTTCAGGAGACTCTAGTTTTTTGGCAGCCTAACAACGCCTTTCATTGAAAGTGTTATTCGCCAGTCTGTGGTGAATGCTACATCAAGAGGAAACAAACCTTAGGGATATAATGTAGAACTACTTTATTGTGTCAAGTTTCAAGAGGCTAGCCCAAACCGTGTATGATTTAGAGTTTGAACTACATTTGTCAATATAGGAGAAAACAGAGTGAAACCTAAAAATTCAAACTGTTCCTGCAAACGAATGCTTCAACGTAGGAGAATGAAACTTGAGCATCCAAGTGGGATTGGTGTACTGATCATTACTTGAAAGTATCATGAAGATTGGATGAAAAAATATATGTTGAGATTTCAGAAGACTCTAGTTTTTGGAAGTTTGGCAACCCCTTTCAATAAAAGTGTTATTCGCCAGTCCCTGCATTAGGCTACATCAAGAGGAAACAAACCTTAGCGATAGAACGTAGAACTATAGTATTTTGTCAAGTTTCATGAAGCTAGCCCAAACCGTGTTTGATTTAGAGTTCGAACTGCATCTGTCAATATAGGACAAAACAGAGTGAAACCTAAAAATTCAAAGTGTTCTTGCAAAAGAATTCTTCAACCTAGGAGAATGAAACTTGGGCATCCAAGTTTGTTTGGTGCACTGCTCATTACTTGAAAGTATCATGAAGGTCGGAAGAAAAAATACATGATGAGATTTCAGGAGACTGTAGTTTTTTGGCAGCCTAACAACGCCTTTCATTGAATGTGTTATTCGCCAGTCTCTGCTTAAGGGTACATCAAGAGGAAACAAACCTTAGGGATAGAACGTAGAACTACTTTATTGTGTCATGTTTCAAGTAGCTAGCACAAACCGTGTTTGATTTAAAGTTCTAACTGCATCTGTCAATATAGGAGAAAACAGAGTGAAACCTAAAAATTCAAACTGTTCCTGCAAACGAATGCTTCAAACTAGAAGAACAAAATTTGGGCATCCAAGTGGGAATGGTGTACTGATCATTACTTGAATGTATCATGAAGATTGGATGAAAAAATATACGTTGAGATTTCAGGAGACTCTAGTTTTTTGAAAGTTTGGCAACCCCTTTCAATATAAGTGTTATTCGCCAGTCCCTGCATTAGGCTACATCAAGAGGAAACAAACCTTAGAGATAGAACGTAGAACTACTTTATTGTGTCAAGTTTCAAGAAGCTAGCACAAACCGTGTTTGATTTAGAGTTCTAGCTGCATCTGTCAATATAGGAGAAAACAGAGTGAAACCTAGAAATTCAAACTGTTCCTGCAAACGAATGCATCAACCTAGGAGAACGAAACTTGGGCATCCAAGTTTGATTGGTGTACTGCTCATTACTTGAAAGTATCATTAAGGTCGGAAAAAAATATGTGTTGAGATTTCAGGAGACTCTAATTTTTTGGCAGCCTAACAACGCCTTTCATTGAAAGTGTTATTCGCCAGTCTGTGCTGAAGGCTACATCAAGAGGAAACAAACCTTAGGGATAGAATGTAGCACTACTTTATTGTGTCAAGTTTCAAGAAGCTAGCCCAAACCGTGTATGATTTAGAGTTTGAACTACATTTGTCAATATAGGAGAAAGCAGAATGAAACCTAAAAATTCAAACTGTTACTGCAAACAAATGCTTCAACGTAGGAGAATGATACTTGAGCATCCAAGTGGGATTGGTGTACTGATCATTACTCGAAAGTATCATGAAGATTGGATAAAAAATATATGTTGAGATTTCAGAAGACTCTAGTTTTGGGAACTTTGGCAACCCCTTTCAATAAAAGTGTTATTCGCCAGTCCCAGCATTAGGCTACATCAAGAGGAAACAAACCTTAGAGATAGAACGTAGAACTACAGTATTTTGTCAAGTTTCAAGAAGCTAGCACAAACCGTGTTTGATTTAGAGTTCGAACTGCATCTGTCAATATAGGACAAAACAGAGTGAAACCTAAAAATTCAAACTGTTCCTGCAAACGAATGCTTCAACCTAGGAGAACGAAACTTGGGCATCCAAGTTTGATTGGTGCACTGCTCATTACTTGAAAGTATCATGAAGGTCGGAAGAAAAAATATATGATGAGATTTCAGGAGACTGTAGTTTTTTGGCAGCCTAACAACGCCTTTCATTGAATGTGTTATTCGCCAGTCTCTGCTTAAGGCTACATCAAGAGGAAACAAACCTTAGGGATAGAACGTAGAACTACTTTATTGTGTCATGTTTCAAGTAGCTAGCACAAACCGTGTTTGATTTAAAGTTCTAACTGCATCTGTCAATATAGGAGAAAACAGAGTGAAACCTAAAAATTCAAACTGACCTGCAAAGGAATGCTTCAACCTAGAAGAACAAAACTTGGGCATCCAAGTGGGAATGGTGTACTGATCATTACTTGAATGTATCATGAAGATTGGATGAAAAAATATATGTTGAGATTTCAGGAGACTCTAGTTTTTTGAAAGTTTGGCAACCCCTTTCAATATAAGTGTTATTCGCCAGTCCCTGCATTAGGCTACATCAAGAGGAAACAAACCTTAGAGATAGAACGTAGAACTACTTTATTGTGTCAAGTTTCAAGAAGCTAGCACAAACCGTGTTTGATTTAGAGTTCTAGCTGAATCTGTCAATATAGGAGAAAACAGAGTAAAACCTAGAAATTCAAACTGTTACTGCAAACGAATGCATCAACCTAGGAGAACGAAACTTGGGCATCCAAGTTTGATTGGTGTACTGCTCATTACTTGAAAGTATCATTAAGGTCGGAAAAAAATATGTGTTGAGATTTCAGGAGACTCTAGTTTTTTGGCAGCCTAACAACGCCTTTCATTGAAAGTGTTATTCGCCAGTCTGTGCTGAAGGCTACATCAAGAGGAAACAAACCTTAGGGATAGAATGTAGAACTACTTTATTGTGTCAAGTTTCAAGAAGCTAGCCCAAACCGTGTATGATTTAGAGTTTGAACTACATTTGTCAATATAGGAGAAAGCAGAATGAAACCTAAAAATTCAAACTGTTACTGCAAACGAATGCTTCAACGTAGGAGAAGGAAACTTGAGCATCCAAGTGGGATTGGTGTACTGATCATTACTCGAAAGTATCATGAAGATTGGATAAAAAAATATATGTTGAGATTTCAGAAGACTCTAGTTTTGGGAAGTTTGGCAACCCCTTTCAATAAAAGTGTTATTCGCCAGTCCCTGCATTAGGCTACATCAAGAGGAAACAAACCTTAGAGATAGAACCTAGAACTACAGTATTTTGTCAAGTTTCAAGAAGCTAGCACAAACCGTGTTTGATTTAGAGTTCGAACTGCATCTGTCAATATAGGACAAAACAGAGTGAAACCTAAAAATTCAAACTGTTCCTGCAAACGAATGCTTCAACCTGGGAGAACGAAACTTGGGCATCCAAGTTTGATTGGTGCACTGCTCATTACTTGAAAGTATCATGAAGGTCGGAAGAAAAAATATATGATGAGATTTCAGGAGACTGTAGTTTTTTGGCAGCCTAACAACGCCTTTCATTGAATGTGTTATTCGCCAGTATCTGCTTAACTGTACATCAAGAGGAAACAAACCTTAGGGATAGAACGTAGAACTACTTTATTGTGTCATGTTTCAAGTAGCTAGCACAAACCGTGTTTGATTTAAAGTTCTAACTGCATCTGTCAATATAGGAGAAAACAGAGTGAAACCTAAAACTTCAAACTGTTCCTGCAAACGAATGCTTAAACCTAGAAGAACAAAACTTGGGCATCCAAGTGGGAATGGTGTACTGATCATTACTTGAATGTATCATGAAGATTGGATGAAAAAATATATGTTGAGATTTCAGGAGACTCTAGTTTTTTGAAAGTTTGGCAACCCCTTTCAATATAAGTGTTATTCGCCAGTCCCTGCATTAGGCTACATCAAGAGGAAACAAACCTTAGAGATAGAACGTAGAACTACTTTATTGTGTCAAGTTTCAAGAAGCTAGCACAAACCGTGTTTGATTTAGAGTTCTAGCTGCATCTGTCAATATAGGAGAAAACAGAGTGAAACCTAGAAATTCAAACTGTAACTGCAAACGAATGCATCAACCTAGGAGAACGAAACTTGGGCATCCAAGTTTGATTGGTGTACTGCTCATTACTTGAAAGTATCATTAAGGTCGGAAAAAAATATGTGTTGAGATTTCAGGAGACTCTAGTTTTTTGGCAGCCTAACAACGCCTTTCATTGAAAGTGTTATTCGCCAGTCTGTGCTGAAGGCTACATCAAGAGGAAACAAACCGTAGGGATAGAATGCAGAACTACTTTATTGTGTCAAGTTTCAAATAGCTAGCCCAAACCGTGTATGATTTAGAGTTTGAACTACATTTGTCAATATAGAAGAAAACAGTGAAACCTAAAAATTAAAACTGTTACTGCAAACGAATGCTTCAACGTAGGAGAATGAAATTTGAGCATCCAAGTGGGATTGGTGTACTGATCATTACTCGAAAGTATCATGAAGATTGGATGCAAAAATATATGTTGAGATTTCAGAAGACTCTAGTTTTTGGAAGTTTGGCAACCCCTTTCAATAAAAGTGTTATTCGCCAGTAACTGCATTAGGCTACATCAAGAGGAATCAAACCTTAGAGATAGAACGTAGAACTACAGTATTTTGTCAAGTTTCAAGAAGCTAGCACAAACCGTGTTTGATTTAGAGTTCGAACTGCATCTGTCAATATAGGACAAAACAGAGTGAAACCTAAAAATTCAAACTGTTCCTGCAAACGAATGCTTCAACCTAGGAGAACGAAACTTGGGCATCCAAGTTTGATTGGTGTACTGCTCATTACTTGAAAGTATCATTAAGGTCGGAAAAAAATATGTGTTGAGATTTAAGGAGACTCTAGTTTTTTGGCAGCCTAACAACGCCTTTCATTGAAAGTGTTTTCGCCAGTCTGTGCTGAAGGCTACATCAAGAGGAAACAAACCTTAGGGATAGAATGCAGAACTACTTTATTGTGTCAAGTTTCAAATAGCTAGCCCAAACCGTGTATGATTTAGAGTTTGAACTACATTTGTCAATATAGAAGAAAACAGTGAAACCTAAAAATTAAAACTGTTACTGCAAACGAATGCTTCAACGTAGGAGAATGAAACTTGAGCATCCAAGTGGGATTGGTGTACTGATCATTACTCGAAAGTATCATGAAGATTGGATGCAAAAATATATGTTGAGATTTCAGAAGACTCTAGTTTTTGGAAGTTTGGCAACCCCTTTCAATGAAAGTGTTATTCGCCAGTTACTGCATTAGGCTACATCAAGAGGAATCAAACCTTAGAGATAGAACGTAGAACTACAGTATTTTGTCAAGTTTCAAGAAGCTAGCACAAACCGTGTTTGATTTAGAGTTCGAACTGCATCTGTCAATATAGGACAAAACAGAGTGAAACCTAAAAATTCAAACTGTTCCTGCAAACGAATGCTTCAACCTAGGAGAACGAAACTTGGGCATCCAAGTTTGATTGGTGCACTGCTCATTACTTGAAAGTATCATGAAGGTCGGAAGAAAAAATATATGATGAGATTTCAGGAGACTGTAGTTTTTTGGCAGCCTAACAACGCCTTTCATTGAATGAGTTATTCGCCAGTCTCTGCTTAAGGCTACATCAAGAGGAAACAAACCTTAGGGATAGAACGTAGAACTACTTTATTGTGTCATGTTTCAAGTAGCTAGCACAAACCGTGTTTGATTTAAAGTTCTAACTGCATCTGTCAATATAGGAGAAAACAGAGTGAAACCTAAAAATTCAAACTGTTCCTGCAAACGAATGCTTCAACCTAGAAGAACAAAACTTGGGCATCCAAGTGGGAATGGTGTACTGATCATTACTTGAAAGTATCATGAAGTTTTGATGAAAAAATATATGTTGAGATTTCAGGAGACTCTAGTTTTTTGAAAGTTTGGCAACCCCTTTCAATATAAGTGTTATTCGCCAGTCCCTGCATTAGGCTACATCAAGAGGAAACAAACCTTAGAGATAGAACGTAGAACTACTTTATTGTGTCAAGTTTCAAGAAGCTAGCACAAACCGTGTTTGATTTAGAGTTCTAGCTGCATCTGTCAATATAGGAGAAAACAGAGTGAAACCTAGAAATTCAAACTGTTACTGCAAACGAATGCATCAACCTAGGAGAACGAAACTTGGGCATCCAAGTTTGATTGGTGTACTGCTCATTACTTGAAAGTATCATTAAGGTCGGAAAAAAATATGTGTTGAGATTTCAGGAGACTCTAGTTTTTTGGCAGCCTAACAACGTCTTTCATTGAAAGTGTTATTCGCCAGTCTGTGCTGAAGGCTACATCAAGAGGAATCAAACCTTAGGTATAGAATGTAGCACTACTTTATTGTGTCAAGTTTCAAGAAGCTAGCCCAAACCGTGTATGATTTAGAGTTTGAACTACATTTGTCAATATAGGAGAAAGCAGAATGAAACCTAAAAATTCAAACTGTTACTGCAAACGAATGCTTCAACGTAGGAGAATGAAACTTGAGCATCCAAGTGGGACTGGTGTACTGATCATTACTCGAAAGTATCATGAAGATTGGATAAAAAAAATATGTTGAGATTTCAGAAGACTCTAGTTTTGGGAAGTTTGGCAACCCCTTTCAATAAAAGTGTTATTCGCCAGTCCCTGCATTAGGCTACATCCAGAGGAAACAAACCTTAGAGATAGAACGTAGAACTACAGTATTTTGTCAAGTTTCAAGAAGCTAGCACAAACCGTGTTTGATTTAGAGTTCGAACTGCATCTGTCAATATAGGACAAAACAGAGTGAAACCTAAAAATTCAAACTGTTCCTGCAAACAAATGCTTCAACCTAGGAGAACGAAACTTGGGCATCCAAGTTTGATTGGTGCACTGCTCATTACTTGAAAGTATCATGAAGGTCGGAAGAAAAAATATATGATGAGATTTCAGGAGACTGTAGTTTTTTGGCAGCCTAACAACGCCTTTCATTGAATGTGTTATTCGCCAGTCTCTGCTTAAGGCTACATCAAGAGGAAACAAACCTTCGGGATAGAACGTAGAACTACTTTATTGTGTCATGTTTCAAGTAGCTAGCACAAACCGTGTTTGATTTAAAGTTCTAACTGCATCTGTCAATATAGGAGAAAACAGAGTGAAACCTAAAAATTCAAACTGTTCCTGCAAACGAATGCTTCAACCTAGAAGAACAAAACTTGGGCATCCAAGTGGGAATGGTGTACTGATCATTACTTGAATGTATCATGAAGATTGGATGAAAAAATATATGTTGAGATTTCAGGAGACTCTAGTTTTTTGAAAGTTTGGCAACCCCTTTCAATATAAGTGTTATTCGCCAATCTTTGCATTAGGCTACATCAAGAGGAAACAAACCTTAGAGATAGAACGTAGAAATACTTTATTGTGTCAAGTTTCAAGAAGCTAGCACAAACCGTGTTTGATTTAGAGTTCTAGCTGCCTCTGTCAATATAGGAGAAAACAGAGTGAAACCTAGAAATTCAAACTGTTACTGCAAACGAATGCATCAACCTAGGAGAACGAAACTTGGGCATCCAAGTTTGATTGGTGTACTGCTCATAATTTGAAAGTATCATTAAGGTCGGAAAAAATATGTGTTGAGATTTCAGGAGACTCTAGTTTTTGGCAGCCTAACAACGCCTTTCATTGAAAGTGTTATTCGCCAGTCTGTGCTGAAGGCTACATCAAGAGGAAACAAACCTTAGGGATAGAATGTAGAACTACTTTATTGTGTCAAGTTTCAAGAAGCTAGCCCAAACCGTGTATGATTTAGAGTTTGAACTACATTTGTCAATATAGGAGAAAGCAGAATGAAACCTAAAAATTCAAACTGTTACTGCAAACGAATGCTTCAACGTAGGAGAAGGAAACTTGAGCATCCAAGTGGGATTGGTGTACTGATCATTACTCGAAAGTATCATGAAGATTGGATAAAAAAAATATATGTTGAGATTTCAGAAGACTCTAGTTTTTGGAAGTTTGGCAACCCCTTTCAATAAAAGTGTTATTCACCAGTCCCTGCATTAGGCTACATCAAGAGGAAACTAACCTTAGAGATAGAACGTAGAACTACAGTATTTTGTCAAGTTTCAAGAAGCTAGCACAAACCGTGTTTGATTTAGAGTTCGAAATGCATCTGTCAATATAGGACAAAACAGAGTGAAACCTAAAAATTCAAACTGTTCCTGCAAACGAATGCTTCAACCTAGGAGAACGAAACTTGGGCATCCAAGTTTGATTGGTGCACTGCTCATTACTTGAAAGTATCATGAAGTTCGGAAGAAAAAATATATGATGAGATTTCAGGAGACTGTAGTTCTTTGGCAGCCTTACAGCGCCTTTCATTGAATGCGTTATTCGCCAGTCTCTGCTTAAGGCTACATCAAGAGGAAACAAACCTTCGGGATAGAACGTAGAACTACTTTATTGTGTCATGTTTCAAGTAGCTAGCACAAACCGTGTTTGATTTAAAGTTCTAACTGCATCTGTCAATATAGGAGAAAACAGAGTGAAACCTTAAAATTCAAACTGTTCCTGCAAACGAATGCTTAAACCTAGAAGAACAAAACTTGGGCATCCAAGTGGGAATGGTGTACTGATCATTACTTGAATGTATTATGAAGATTGGATGAAATAATATATGTTGAGATTTCAGGAGACTCTAGTTTTTTGAATGTTTGGCAACCCCTTTCAATATAAGTGTTATTCGCCAGTCCCTGCATTAGGCTACATCAAGAGGAAACAAACCTTAGAGATAGAACGTAGAACTACAGTATTTTGTCAAGTTTCAAGGAGCTAGCACAAACCGTGTTTGATTTAGAGTTCGAACTGCATCTGTCAATATAGGACTAAACAGAGTGAAACCTAAAAATTCAAACTGTTCCTGCAAACGAATGCTTCAACCTAGGAGAATGAATCTTGGGCATCCAAGTTTGATTGGTGCACTGCTCATTACTTGAAAGTATCATGAAGGTCGGAAGAAAAAATATATGATGAGATTTCAGGAGACTGTAGTTTTTTGGCAGCCTAACAACGCCTTTCATTTAATGTGTTATTCGCCAGTCTCTGCTTAAGGCTACATCAAGAGGAAACAAACCTTAGGGATAGAACGTAGAACTACTTTATTGTGTCATGTTTCAAGTAGCTAGCACAAACCGTGTTTGATTTAAAGTTCTAACTGCATCTGTCAATATAGGAGAAAACAGAGTGAAACCTAAAAATTCAAACTGTTCCTGCAAACGAATGCTTCAACCTAGAAGAACAAAACTTGGGCATCCAAGTAAGAATAGTGTACTGATCATTGCTTGAATGTATTATGAAGATTGGATGAAAAAATATATGTTGAGATTTCAGGAGACTCTAGTTTTTTGAAAGTTTGGCAACCCCTTTCAATATAAGTGTTATTCACCAGTCCCTGCATTAGGCTACATCAAGAGGAAACAAACCTTAGAGATAGAACGTAGAACTACTTTATTGTGTCAAGTTTCAAGAAGCTAGCACAAACCGTGTTTGATTTAGAGTTCTAGCTGCATCTGTCAATATAGGAGAAAACAGAGTGAAACCTAGAAATTCAAACTGTAACTGCGAACGAATGCATCAACCTAGGAGAACGAAACTTGGGCATCCAAGTTTGATTGGTGTACTGCTCATTACTTGAAAGTATAATTAACGTCGGAAAAAAATATGTGTTGAGATTTCAGGAGACTCTAGTTTTTTGGCAGCCTAACAACGCCTTTCATTGAATGTGTTATTCGCCAGTCTGTGCTGAAGGCTACATCAAGAGGAAAAAACCTTAGGGATATAATGTAGAACAACTTTATTGTGTCAGGTTTCAAGAAGCTAGCAGAAACCTTGTATGATTTACAGTTTGAACTACATTTGTCAATATAGGAGAAAACAGAGTGAAACCTAAAAATTCAAACTGTTACTGCAAACGAATGCTTCAACGTACGAGAATGAAACTTGAGCATCCAAGTGGGATTGGTGTACTGATCATTACTTGAAAGTATCATGAAGATTGGATGGAAAAATATAAGTTGAGATTTCAGAAGACTCTAGTTTTTGGAAGTTTGGCAACCCCTTTCAATAAAAGTGTTATTCGCCAGTAACTGCATTAGGCTACATCAAGAGGAAACAAACCTTAGAGATAGAACGTAGAACTACAGTATTTTGTCAAGTTTCAAGAAGCTAGCACAAACCGTGTTTGATTTAGAGTTCGAACTGCATCTGTCAATATAGGACAAAACAAAATGAAACCTAAAAATTCAAACTGTTCCTGCAAACGAATGCTTCAACCTAGGAGAACGAAACTTGGGCATCCAAGTTTGATTGGTGCACTGCTCATTACTTGAAAGTATCATGAAGGTCGGAAGAAAAAATATATGATGAGATTTCAGGAGACTGTAGTTTTTTGGCAGCCTAACAACGCCTTTCATTGAATGTGTTATTCGCCAGTCTCTGCTTAAAACTACATCAAGAGGAAACAAACCTTAGGGATAGAACTTAGAAATACTTTATTGTGTCATGTTTCAAGTAGCTAGCACAAACTGTGTTTGATTTAAAGTTCTAACTGCATCTGTCAATATAGGAGAAAACAGAGTGAAACCTAAAAATTCAAACTGTTCCTGCAAACGAATGCTTCAACCTAGAAGAACAAAACTTGGGCATCCAAGTGGGAATGGTGTACTGATCATTACTTGAATGTATCATGAAGATTGGATGAAAAAATATATGTTGAGATTTCAGGAGACTCTAGTTTTTTGAAAGTTTGGCAACCCCTTTCAATATAAGTGTTATTCGCCAGTCCCTGCATTAGGCTACATCAAGAGGAAACAAACCTTAGAGATAGAACGTAGAACTACTTTATCGTGTCAAGTTTCAAGAAGCTAGCACAAACCATGTTTGATTTAGAGTTCTAGCTGCATCTGTCCATATAGGAGAAAACAGAGTGAAACCTAGAAATTCAAACTGTAACTGCAAACTAATGCATCAACCTAGGAGAACGAAACTTGGGCATCCAAGTTTGATTGGTGTACTGCTCATTACTTGAAAGTATCATTAAGGTCGGAAAAAAATATGTGTTGAGATTTCAGGAGACTCTAGTATTTTGGCAGCCTAACAACGCCTTTCATTGAAAGTGTTATTCGCCAGTCTGTGCTGAAGGCTACATCAAGAGGAAAAAAACCTTAGGGATAGAATGTAGAACTACTTTATTGTGTCAAGTTTCAAGAAGCTAGCCCAAACCGTGTGTGATTTAGAGTTCTAGCTGCATCTGTCAATATAGGAGAAAACAGAGTGAAACCTAGAAATTCAAACTGTTACTGCAAACGAATGCATCAACCTAGGAGAACGAAACTTGGCCATCCAAGTTTGATTGGTGTACTGCTCATTACATGAAAGTATCATTAAGGTTGGAAAAAAAATATGTGTTGAGATTTCAGGAGACTCTAGTTTTTTGGCAGCCTAACAACGCCTTTCATTGAAAGTGTTATTCGCCAGTCTGTGGTGAATGCTACATCAAGAGGAAACAAACCTTAGGGATATAATGTAGAACTACTTTATTGTGTCAAGTTTCAAGAGGCTAGCCCAAACCGTGTATGATTTAGAGTTTGAACTACATTTGTCAATATAGGAGAAAACATAGTGAAACCTAAAAATTCAAACTGTTCCTGCAAACGAATGCTTCAACGTAGGAGAATGAAACTTGAGCATCCAAGTGGGATTGGTGTACTGATCATTACTTGAAAGTATCATGAAGATTGGATGAAAAAATATATGTTGAGATTTCAGAAGACTCTAGTTTTTGGAAGTTTGGCAACCCCTTTCAATAAAAGTGTTATTCGCCAGTCCCTGCATTAGGCTACATCAAGAGGAAACAAACCTTAGCGATAGAACGTAGAACTATAGTATTTTGTCAAGTTTCATGAAGCTAGCCCAAACCGTGTTTGATTTAGAGTTCGAACTGCATCTGTCAATATAGGACAAAACAGAGTGAAACCTAAAAATTCAAAGTGTTCTTGCAAAAGAATTCTTCAACCTAGGAGAATGAAACTTGGGCATCCAAGTTTGTTTGGTGCACTGCTCATTACTTGAAAGTATCATGAAGGTCGGAAGAAAAAATACATGATGAGATTTCAGGAGACTGTAGTTTTTTGGCAGCCTAACAACGCCTTTCATTGAATGTGTTATTCGCCAGTCTCTGCTTAAGGGTACATCAAGAGGAAACAAACCTTAGGGATAGAACGTAGAACTACTTTATTGTGTCATGTTTCAAGTAGCTAGCACAAACCGTGTTTGATTTAAAGTTCTAACTGCATCTGTCAATATAGGAGAAAACAGAGTGAAACCTAAAAATTCAAACTGTTCCTGCAAACGAATGCTTCAAACTAGAAGAACAAAATTTGGGCATCCAAGTGGGAATGGTGTACTGATCATTACTTGAATGTATCATGAAGATTGGATGAAAAAATATACGTTGAGATTTCAGGAGACTCTAGTTTTTTGAAAGTTTGGCAACCCCTTTCAATATAAGTGTTATTCGCCAGTCCCTGCATTAGGCTACATCAAGAGGAAACAAACCTTAGAGATAGAACGTAGAACTACTTTATTGTGTCAAGTTTCAAGAAGCTAGCACAAACCGTGTTTGATTTAGAGTTCTAGCTGCATCTGTCAATATAGGAGAAAACAGAGTGAAACCTAGAAATTCAAACTGTTCCTGCAAACGAATGCATCAACCTAGGAGAACGAAACTTGGGCATCCAAGTTTGATTGGTGTACTGCTCATTACTTGAAAGTATCATTAAGGTCGGAAAAAAATATGTGTTGAGATTTCAGGAGACTCTAATTTTTTGGCAGCCTAACAACGCCTTTCATTGAAAGTGTTATTCGCCAGTCTGTGCTGAAGGCTACATCAAGAGGAAACAAACCTTAGGGATAGAATGTAGCACTACTTTATTGTGTCAAGTTTCAAGAAGCTAGCCCAAACCGTGTATGATTTAGAGTTTGAACTACATTTGTCAATATAGGAGAAAGCAGAATGAAACCTAAAAATTCAAACTGTTACTGCAAACAAATGCTTCAACGTAGGAGAATGATACTTGAGCATCCAAGTGGGATTGGTGTACTGATCATTACTCGAAAGTATCATGAAGATTGGATAAAAAAATATATGTTGAGATTTCAGAAGACTCTAGTTTTGGGAACTTTGGCAACCCCTTTCAATAAAAGTGTTATTCGCCAGTCCCAGCATTAGGCTACATCAAGAGGAAACAAACCTTAGAGATAGAACGTAGAACTACAGTATTTTGTCAAGTTTCAAGAAGCTAGCACAAACCGTGTTTGATTTAGAGTTCGAACTGCATCTGTCAATATAGGACAAAACAGAGTGAAACCTAAAAATTCAAACTGTTCCTGCAAACGAATGCTTCAACCTAGGAGAACGAAACTTGGGCATCCAAGTTT
Organism: Callospermophilus lateralis; assembly: GCF_048772815.1. Classification (NCBI taxonomy): domain Eukaryota; kingdom Metazoa; phylum Chordata; class Mammalia; order Rodentia; family Sciuridae; genus Callospermophilus; species Callospermophilus lateralis. The sequence continues at coordinate 19,224 of NW_027517188.1, forward strand.
GATTGGTGCACTGCTCATTACTTGAAAGTATCATGAAGGTCGGAAGAAAAAATATATGATGAGATTTCAGGAGACTGTAGTTTTTTGGCAGCCTAACAACGCCTTTCATTGAATGTGTTATTCGCCAGTCTCTGCTTAAGGGTACATCAAGAGGAAACAAACCTTAGGGATAGAACGTAGAACTACTTTATTGTGTCATGTTTCAAGTAGCTAGCACAAACCGTGTTTGATTTAAAGTTCTAACTGCATCTGTCAATATAGGAGAAAACAGAGTGAAACCTAAAAATTCAAACTGACCTGCAAAGGAATGCTTCAACCTAGAAGAACAAAACTTGGGCATCCAAGTGGGAATGGTGTACTGATCATTACTTGAATGTATCATGAAGATTGGATGAAAAAATATATGTTGAGATTTCAGGAGACTCTAGTTTTTTGAAAGTTTGGCAACCCCTTTCAATATAAGTGTTATTCGCCAGTCCCTGCATTAGGCTACATCAAGAGGAAACAAACCTTAGAGATAGAACGTAGAACTACTTTATTGTGTCAAGTTTCAAGAAGCTAGCACAAACCGTGTTTGATTTAGAGTTCTAGCTGAATCTGTCAATATAGGAGAAAACAGAGTAAAACCTAGAAATTCAAACTGTTACTGCAAACGAATGCATCAACCTAGGAGAACGAAACTTGGGCATCCAAGTTTGATTGGTGTACTGCTCATTACTTGAAAGTATCATTAAGGTCGGAAAAAAATATGTGTTGAGATTTCAGGAGACTCTAGTTTTTTGGCAGCCTAACAACGCCTTTCATTGAAAGTGTTATTCGCCAGTCTGTGCTGAAGGCTACATCAAGAGGAAACAAACCTTAGGGATAGAATGTAGAACTACTTTATTGTGTCAAGTTTCAAGAAGCTAGCCCAAACCGTGTATGATTTAGAGTTTGAACTACATTTGTCAATATAGGAGAAAGCAGAATGAAACCTAAAAATTCAAACTGTTACTGCAAACGAATGCTTCAACGTAGGAGAAGGAAACTTGAGCATCCAAGTGGGATTGGTGTACTGATCATTACTCGAAAGTATCATGAAGATTGGATAAAAAAATATATGTTGAGATTTCAGAAGACTCTAGTTTTGGGAAGTTTGGCAACCCCTTTCAATAAAAGTGTTATTCGCCAGTCCCTGCATTAGGCTACATCAAGAGGAAACAAACCTTAGAGATAGAACCTAGAACTACAGTATTTTGTCAAGTTTCAAGAAGCTAGCACAAACCGTGTTTGATTTAGAGTTCGAACTGCATCTGTCAATATAGGACAAAACAGAGTGAAACCTAAAAATTCAAACTGTTCCTGCAAACGAATGCTTCAACCTGGGAGAACGAAACTTGGGCATCCAAGTTTGATTGGTGCACTGCTCATTACTTGAAAGTATCATGAAGGTCGGAAGAAAAAATATATGATGAGATTTCAGGAGACTGTAGTTTTTTGGCAGCCTAACAACGCCTTTCATTGAATGTGTTATTCGCCAGTATCTGCTTAACTGTACATCAAGAGGAAACAAACCTTAGGGATAGAACGTAGAACTACTTTATTGTGTCATGTTTCAAGTAGCTAGCACAAACCGTGTTTGATTTAAAGTTCTAACTGCATCTGTCAATATAGGAGAAAACAGAGTGAAACCTAAAACTTCAAACTGTTCCTGCAAACGAATGCTTCAACCTAGAAGAACAAAACTTGGGCATCCAAGTGGGAATGGTGTACTGATCATTACTTGAATGTATCATGAAGATTGGATGAAAAAATATATGTTGAGATTTCAGGAGACTCTAGTTTTTTGAAAGTTTGGCAACCCCTTTCAATATAAGTGTTATTCGCCAGTCCCTGCATTAGGCTACATCAAGAGGAAACAAACCTTAGAGATAGAACGTAGAACTACTTTATTGTGTCAAGTTTCAAGAAGCTAGCACAAACCGTGTTTGATTTAGAGTTCTAGCTGCATCTGTCAATATAGGAGAAAACAGAGTGAAACCTAGAAATTCAAACTGTAACTGCAAACGAATGCATCAACCTAGGAGAACGAAACTTGGGCATCCAAGTTTGATTGGTGTACTGCTCATTACTTGAAAGTATCATTAAGGTCGGAAAAAAATATGTGTTGAGATTTCAGGAGACTCTAGTTTTTTGGCAGCCTAACAACGCCTTTCATTGAAAGTGTTATTCGCCAGTCTGTGCTGAAGGCTACATCAAGAGGAAACAAACCGTAGGGATAGAATGCAGAACTACTTTATTGTGTCAAGTTTCAAATAGCTAGCCCAAACCGTGTATGATTTAGAGTTTGAACTACATTTGTCAATATAGAAGAAAACAGTGAAACCTAAAAATTAAAACTGTTACTGCAAACGAATGCTTCAACGTAGGAGAATGAAATTTGAGCATCCAAGTGGGATTGGTGTACTGATCATTACTCGAAAGTATCATGAAGATTGGATGCAAAAATATATGTTGAGATTTCAGAAGACTCTAGTTTTTGGAAGTTTGGCAACCCCTTTCAATAAAAGTGTTATTCGCCAGTAACTGCATTAGGCTACATCAAGAGGAATCAAACCTTAGAGATAGAACGTAGAACTACAGTATTTTGTCAAGTTTCAAGAAGCTAGCACAAACCGTGTTTGATTTAGAGTTCGAACTGCATCTGTCAATATAGGACAAAACAGAGTGAAACCTAAAAATTCAAACTGTTCCTGCAAACGAATGCTTCAACCTAGGAGAACGAAACTTGGGCATCCAAGTTTGATTGGTGTACTGCTCATTACTTGAAAGTATCATTAAGGTCGGAAAAAAATATGTGTTGAGATTTAAGGAGACTCTAGTTTTTTGGCAGCCTAACAACGCCTTTCATTGAAAGTGTTATTCGCCAGTCTGTGCTGAAGGCTACATCAAGAGGAAACAAACCTTAGGGATAGAATGCAGAACTACTTTATTGTGTCAAGTTTCAAATAGCTAGCCCAAACCGTGTATGATTTAGAGTTTGAACTACATTTGTATATATAGAAGAAAACAGTGAAACCTAAAAATTAAAACTGTTACTGCAAACGAATGCTTCAACGTAGGAGAATGAAACTTGAGCATCCAAGTGGGATTGGTGTACTGATCATTACTCGAAAGTATCATGAAGATTGGATGCAAAAATATATGTTGAGATTTCAGAAGACTCTAGTTTTTGGAAGTTTGGCAACCCCTTTCAATGAAAGTGTTATTCGCCAGTTACTGCATTAGGCTACATCAAGAGGAATCAAACCTTAGAGATAGAACGTAGAACTACAGTATTTTGTCAAGTTTCAAGAAGCTAGCACAAACCGTGTTTGATTTAGAGTTCGAACTGCATCTGTCAATATAGGACAAAACAGAGTGAAACCTAAAAATTCAAACTGTTCCTGCAAACGAATGCTTCAACCTAGGAGAACGAAACTTGGGCATCCAAGTGTGTTTGGTGCACTGCTCATTACTTGAAAGTATCATGAAGGTCGGAAGAAAAAATATATGATGAGATTTCAGGAGACTGTAGTTTTTTGGCAGCCTAACAACGCCTTTCATTTAATGTGTTATTCGCCAGTCTCTGCTTAAGGGTACATCAAGAGGACACAAACCTTAGGGATAGAACGTAGAACTACTTTATTGTGTCATGTTTCAAGTAGCTAGCACAAACCGTGTTTGATTTAAAGTTCTAACTGCATCTGTCAATATAGGAGAAAACAGAGTGAAACCTAAAAATTTAAACTGTTCCTGCAAACGAATGCTTCAACCTAGAAGAACAAAACTTGGGCATCCAAGTGGGAATGGTGTACTGATCATTACTTGAATGTATCATGAAGATTGGATGAAAAAATATATGTTGAGATTTCAGGAGACTCTAGTTTTTTGAAAGTTTGGCAACCCCTTTCAATATAAGTGTTATTCGCCAGTCCCTGCATTAGGCTACATCAAGAGGAAACAAACCTTAGAGATAGAACGTAGAACTACTTTATTGTGTCAAGTTTCAAGAAGCTAGCACAAACCGTGTTTGATTTAGAGTTCTAGCTGCATCTGTCAATATAGGAGAAAACAGAGTGAAACCTAGCAATTCAAACTGTAACTGCAAACGAATGCATCAACCTAGGAGAACGAAACTTGGGCATCCAAGTTTGATTGGTGTACTGCTCATTACTTGAAAGTATCATTAAGGTCGGAAAAAAATATGTGTTGAGATTGCAGGAGACTCTAGTTTTTTGGCAGCCTAACAACGCCTTTCATTGAAAGTGTTATTCGCCAGTCTGTGCTGAAGGCTACATCAAGAGGAAACAAACCGTAGGGATAGAATGCAGAACTACTTTATTGTTTCAAGTTTCAAATAGCTAGCCCAAACCGTGTATGATTTAGAGTTTGAACTACATTTGTCAATATAGAAGAAAACAGTGAAACCTAAAAATTAAAACTGTTACTGCAAACGAATGCTTCAACGTAGGAGAATGAAATTTGAGCATCCAAGTGGGATTGGTGTACTGATCATTACTCGAAAGTATCATGAAGATTGGATGCAAAAAAATATGTTGAGATTTCAGAAGACTCTAGTTTTTGGAAGTTTGGCAACCCCTTTCAATAAAAGTGTTATTCGCCAGTAACTGCATTAGGCTACATCAAGAGGAATCAAACCTTAGAGATAGAACGTAGAACTACAGTATTTTGTCAAGTTTCAAGAAGCTAGCACAAACCGTGTTTGATTTAGAGTTCGAACTGCATCTGTCAATATAGGACAAAACAGAGTGAAACCTAAAAATTCAAACTGTTCCTGCAAACGAATGCTTCAACCTAGGAGAACGAAACTTGGGCATCCAAGTTTGATTGGTGTACTGCTCATTACTTGAAAGTATCATTAAGGTCGGAAAAAAATATGTGTTGAGATTTCAGGAGACTCTAGTTTTTTGGCAGCCTAACAACGCCTTTCATTGAAAGTGTTATTCGCCAGTCTGTGCTGAAGGCTACATCAAGAGGAAACAAAACTTAGGGATAGAATGCAGAACTACTTTATTGTGTCAAGTTTCAAATAGCTAGCCCAAACCGTGTATGATTTAGAGTTTGAACTACATTTGTCAATATAGAAGAAAACAGTGAAACCTAAAAATTAAAACTGTTACTGCAAACGAATGCTTCAACGTAGGAGAATGAAACTTGAGCATCCAAGTGGGATTGGTGTACTGATCATTACTCGAAAGTATCATGAAGATTGGATGCAAAAATATATGTTGAGATTTCAGAAGACTCTAGTTTTTGGAAGTTTGGCAACCCCTTTCAATGAAAGTGTTATTCGCCAGTAACTGCATTAGGCTACATCAAGAGGAATCAAACCTTAGAGATAGAACGTAGAACTACAGTATTTTGTCAAGTTTCAAGAAGCTAGCACAAACCGTGTTTGATTTAGAGTTCGAACTGCATCTGTCAATATAGGACAAAACAGAGTGAAACCTAAAAATTCAAACTGTTCCTGCAAACGAATGCTTCAACCTAGGAGAACGAAACTTGGGCATCCAAGTTTGATTGGTGCACTGCTCATTACTTGAAAGTATCATGAAGGTCGGAAGAAAAAATATATGATGAGATTTCAGGAGACTGTAGTTTTTTGGCAGCCTAACAACGCCTTACATTTAATGTGTTATTCGCCAGTCTCTGCTTAAGGGTACATCAAGAGGACACAAACCTTAGGGATAGAACGTAGAACTACTTTATTGTGTCATGTTTCAAGTAGCTAGCACAAACCGTGTTTGATTTAAAGTTCTAACTGCATCTGTCAATATAGGAGAAAACAGAGTGAAACCTAAAAATTCAAACTGTTCCTGCAAACGAATGCTTCAACCTAGAAGAACAAAACTTGGGCATCCAAGTGGGAATGGTGTACTGATCATTACTTGAATGTATCATGAAGATTGGATGAAAAAATATATGTTGAGATTTCAGGAGACTCTAGTTTTTTGAAAGTTTGGCAACCCCTTTCAATATAAGTATTATTCGCCAGTCCCTGCATTAGGCTACATCAAGAGGAAACAAACCTTAGGGATAGAACGTAGAACTACTTTATTGTGTCAAGTTTCAAGAAGCTAGCACAAACCTTGTTTGATTTAGAGTTCTAGCTGCATCTGTCAATATAGGAGAAAACAGAGTGAAACCTAGAAATTCAAACTGTTACTGCAAACGAATGCATCAACCTAGGAGAACGAAACTTGGGCATCCAAGTTTGATTGGTGTACTGCTCATTACTTGAAAGTATCATTAAGGTCGGAAAAAAATATGTGTTGAGATTTCAGTAGACTCTAGTTTTTTGGCAGCCTAACAACGCCTTTCATTGAAAGTGTTATTCGCCAGTCTGTGCTGAAGGCTACATCAAGAGGAAACAAACCTTAGGGATAGAATGTAGAACTACTTTATTGTGTCAAGTTTCAAGAAGCTAGCCCAAACCGTGTATGATTTAGAGTTTGAACTACATTTGTCAATATAGAAGAAAACAGTGAAACCTAAAAATTAAAACTGTTACTGCAAACGAATGCATCAACGTTGGAGAATGAAACTTGAGCATCCAAGTGGGATTGGTGTACTGATCATTACTTGAAAGTATCATGAAGATTGGATGAAAAAATATATGTTGAGATTTCAGAAGACTCTAGTTTTGGGAAATTTGGCAACCCCTTTCAATAAAAGTGTTATTCGCCAGTAACTGCATTAGGCTACATCAAGAGGAAACAAACCTTAGAGATAGAACATAGAACTACAGTATTTTGTCAAGTTTCAAGAAGCTAGCAGAAACCGTGTTTGATTTAGAGTTCGAACTGCATCTGTCAATATAGGACAAAACAGAGTGAAACCTAAAAATTCAAACTGTTCCTGCAAACGAATGCTTCAACCTAGGAGAACGAAACTTGGGCATCCAAGTTTGATTGGTGCACTGCTCATTACTTGAAAGTATCATGAAGGTTGGAAGAAAAAATATATGATGAGATTTCAGGAGACTGTAGTTTTTTGGCAGCCTAACAACGCCTTTCATTGAATGTGTTATTCGCCAGTCTCTGCTTAAGGCTACATCAAGAGGAAACAAACCTTAGGGATAGAACGTAGAACTACTTTGTTGTGTCATGTTTCAAGTAGCTAGCACAAACAGTGCTTGATTTAAAGTTCTAACTGCATCTGTCAATATAGGAGAAAACAGAGTGAAACCTAAAAATTCAAACTGTTCCTGCAAACGAATGCTTCAACCTAGAAGAACAAACTTGGGCATCCAAGAGGGAATGGTGTACTGATCATTACTTGAATGTATCATGAAGATTGGATGAAAAAATATATGTTGAGATTTCAGGAGACTCTAGTTTTTTGAAAGTTTGGCAACCCCTTTCAATATAAGAGTTATTCGCCAGTCCCTGCATTAGGCTACATCAAGAGGAAACAAACCTTAGAGATAGAACGTAGAACTACTTTATTGTGTCAAGTTTCAAGAAGCTAGCACAAACCGTGTTTGATTTAGAGTTCTAGCTGCATCTGTCAATATAGGAGAAAACAGAGTGAAACCTAGAAATTCAAACTGTTACTGCAAACGAATGTATCAACCTAGGAGAACGAAACTTGGGCATCCAAGTTTGATTGGTGTACTGCTCATTACTTGAAAGTATCATTAAGGTCGGAAAAAAATATGTGTTGAGATTTCAGGAGACTCTAGTTTTTTGGCAGCCTAACAACGCCTTTCATTGAAAGTGTTATTCGACAGTCTGTGCTGAAGGCTACATCAAGAGGAAACAAACCTTAGGGATAGAATGTAGAACTACTTTATTGTGTCAAGTTTCAAGAAGCTAGCCCAAACCGTGTATGATTTAGAGTTTGAACTACATTTGTCAATATAGAAGAAAACAGTGAAACCTAAAAATTAAAACTGTTACTGCAAACGAATGCTTCAACGTAGGAGAATGAAACTTGAGCATCCAAGTGGGATTGGTGTACTGATCATTACTCGAAAGTATCATGAAGATTGGATGCAAAAATATATGTTGAGATTTCAGAAGACTCTAGTTTTTGGAAGTTTGGCAACCCCTTTCAATAAAAGTGTTATTCGCCAGTAACTGCATTAGGCTACATGAAGAGGAATCAAACCTTAGAGATAGAACATAGAACTACAGTATTTTGTCAAGTTTCAAGAAGCTAGCACAAACCGTGTTTGATTTAGAGTTCGAACTGCATCTGTCAATATAGGACAAAACAGAGTGAAACCTAAAAATTCAAACTGTTCCTGCAAATGAATGCTTCAACCTAGGAGAACGAAACTTGGGCATCCAAGTTTGATTGTTGCACTGCTCATTACTTGAAAGTATCATGAAGGTCGGAAGAAAAAATATATGATGAGATTTCAGGAGACTGTAGTTTTTTGGCAGCCTAACAACGCCTTTCATTGAATGTGTTATTCGCCAGTCTCTGCTTAAGGGTACATCAAGAGGAAACAAACCTTAGGGATAGAACGTAGAACTACTTTATTGTGTCATGTTTCAAGTAGCTAGCACAAACCGTGTTTGATTTAAAGTTCTAACTGCATCTGTCAATATAGGAGAAAACAGAGTGAAACCTAAAAATTCAAACTGTTCCTGCAAACGAATGCTTCAACCTAGAAGAACAAAACTTGGGCATCCAAGTGGGAATGGTGTACTGATCATTACTTGAATGTATCATGAAGATTGGATGAAAAAATATATGTTGAGATTTCAGGAGACTCTAGTTTTTTGAAAGTTTGGCAACCCCTTTCAATATAAGTGTTATTCGCCAGTCCCTGCATTAGGCTACATCAAGAAGAAACAAACCTTAGAGATAGAACGTAGAACTACTTTATTGTGTCAAGTTTCAAGAAGCTAGCACAAACCGTGTTTGATTTAGAGTTCTAGCTGCATCTGTCAATATAGGAGAAAACAGAGTGAAACCTAGAAATTCAAACTGTAACTGCAAACGAATGCATCAACCTAGGAGAACGAAACTTGGGCATCCAAGTTTGATTGGTGTACTGCTCATTACTTGAAAGTATCATTAAGGTCTGAAAAAGATATGTGTTGAGATTTCAGGAGACTCTAGTTTTTTGGCAGCCTAACAACGCCTTTCATTGAAAGTGTTATTCGCCAGTCTGTGCTGAAGGCTACATCAAGAGGAAACAAACCTTAGGGACAGAATGTAGAACTACTTTATTGTGTCAAGTTTCAAGAAGCTAGCCCAAACCGTGTATGATTTAGAGTTTGAACTACATTTGTCAATATAGAAGAAAACAGTGAAACCTAAAAATTAAAACTGTTACTGCAAACGTATGCTTCAACGTAGGAGAAGGAAACTTGAGCATCCAAGTGGGATTGGTGTACTGATCATTACTCCAAAGTATCAAGAAGATTGGATAAAAAAATATATGTTGAGATTTCAGAAGACTCTAGTTTTTTGAAGTTTGGCAACCCCTTTCAATAAAAGTGTTATTCGCCAGTCCCTGCATTAGGCTACATCAAGAGGAAACCAACCTTAGAGATAGAACGTAGAACTACAGTATTTTGTCAAGTTTCAAGAAGCTAGCACAAACCGTGTTTGATTTAGAGTTCGAACTGCATCTGTCAATATAGGACAAAACAGAGTGAAACCTAAAAATTCAAACTGTTCCTGCAAACGAATGCTTCAACCTAGGAGAACGAAACTTGGGCATCCAAGTTTGATTGGTGCACTGCTCATTACTTGAAAGTATCATGAAGGTCAGAAGAAAAAATATATGATGAGATTTTAGGAGACTGTAGTTTTTTGGCAGCCTAACAACGCCTTTCATTGAATGTGTTATTCGCCAGTCTCTGCTTAAGGCTACATCAAGAGGAAACAAACCTTAGGGATAGAACGTAGAACTACTTTATTGTGTCATGTTTCAAGTAGCTAGCACAAACCGTGTTTGATTTAAAGTTCTAACTGCATCTGTCAATATAGGAGAAAACAGAGTAAAACCTAATAATTCAAACTGTTCCTGCAAACGAATGCTTCAACCTAGAAGAACAAAACTTGGGCATCCAAGTGGGAATGGTGTACTGATCATTACTTGAATGTATCATGAAGATTGGATGAAAAAATATATGTTGAGATTTCAGGAGACTCTAGTTTTTTGAAAGTTTGGCAACCCCTTTCAATATAAGTGTTATTCGCCAGTCCCTGCATTAGGCTACATCAAGAGGAAACAAACCTTAGAGATAGAACGTAGAACTACTTTATTGTGTCAAGTTTCAAGAAGCTAGCACAAACCGTGTTTGATTTAGAGTTCTAGCTGCATCTGTCAATATAGGAGAAAACAGAGTGAAACCTAGAAATTCAAACTGTTACTGCAAACGAATGCATCAACCTAGGAGAACGAAACTTGGGCATCCAAGTTTGATTGGTGTACTGGTCATTACTTGAAAGTATCATTAAGGTCGAAAAAAAATATGTGTTGAGATTTCAGGAGACTCTAGTTTTTTGGCAGCGTAACAACGCCTTTCATTGAAAGTGTTATTCGCCAGTCTGTGCTGAAGGCTACATCAAGAGGAAACAAACCGTAGGGATAGAATGTAGAACTACTTTATTGTGTTTAGTTTCAAGAAGCTAGCCCAAACCGTGTATGATTAAGAGTTTGAGCTACATTTGTCAATATAAGAGAAAGCAGAATGAAACCTAAAAATTCAAACTGTTACTGCAAACGAATGCTTCAACGTAGGAGAAGGAAACTTGAGCATCCAAGTGGGATTGGTGTACTGATCATTACTCGAAAGTATCATGAAGATTGGATAAAAAAATATATGTTGAGATTTCAGAAGACTCTAGTTTTGGGAAGTTTGGCAACCCCTTTCAATAAAAGTGTTATTCGCCAGTCCCTGCATTAGGCTACATCAAGAGGAAACAAACCTTAGAGATAGAACGTAGAACTACAGTATTTTGTCAAGTTTCAAGAAGCTAGCACAAACCGTGTTTGATTTAGAGTTCGAACTGCATCTGTCAATATAGGACAAAACAGAGTGAAACCTAAAAATTCAAACTGTTCCTGCAAACGAATGCTTCAACCTAGGAGAACGAAACTTGGGCATCCAAGTTTGATTGGTGCACTGCTCATTACTTGAAAGTATCATGAAGGTCGGAAGAAAAAATATATGATGAGATTTCAGGAGACTGTAGTTTTTTGGCAGCCTAACAACGCCTTTCATTGAATGTGTTATTCGCCAGTCTCTGCTTAAGGCTACATCAAGAGGAAACAAACCTTAGGGATAGAACGTAGAACTACTTTATTGTGTCATGTTTCAAGTAGCTAGCACAAACCGTGTTTGATTTAAAGTTCTAACTGCATCTGTCAATATAGGAGAAAACAGAGTAAAACCTAATAATTCAAACTGTTCCTGCAAACGAATGCTTCAACCTAGAAGAACAAAACTTGGGCATCCAAGTGGGAATGGTGTACTGATCATTACTTGAATGTATCATGAAGATTGGATGAAAAAATATATGTTGAGATTTCAGGAGACTCTAGTTTTTTGAAAGTTTGGCAACCCCTTTCAATATAAGTGTTATTCGCCAGTCCCTGCATTAGGCTACATCAAGAGGAAACAAACCTTAGAGATAGAACGTAGAACTACTTTATTGTGTCAAGTTTCAAGAAGCTAGCACAAACCGTGTTTGATTTAGAGTTCTAGCTGCATCTGTCAATATAGGAGAAAACAGAGTGAAACCTAGAAATTCAAACTGTAACTGCAAACGAATGCATCAACCTAGGAGACCGAAACTTTGGCATCCAAGTTTGATTGGTGTACTGCTCATTACTTGAAAGTATCATTAAGGTCGAAAAAAAATATGTGTTGAGATTTCAGGAGACTCTAGTTTTTTGGCAGCCTAACAACGCCTTTCATTGAAAGTGTTATTCGCCAGTCTGTGCTGAAGGCTACATCAAGAGGAAACAAACCGTAGGGATAGAATGTAGAACTACTTTATTGTGTCAAGTTTCAAGAAGCTAGCCCAAACCGTGTATGATTAAGAGTTTGAGCTACATTTGTCAATACAGGAGAAAGCAGAATGAAACCTAAAAATTCAAACTGTTACTGCAAACGAATGCTTCAACGTAGGAGAAGGAAACTTGAGCATCCAAGTGGGATTGGTGTACTGATCATTACTCGAAAGTATCATGAAGATTGGATAAAAAAATATATGTTGAGATTTCAGAAGACTCTAGTTTTGGGAAGTTTGGCAACCCCTTTCAATAAAAGTGTTATTCGCCAGTCCCTGCATTAGGCTACATCAAGAGGAAACAAACCTTAGGGATAGAACGTAGAACTACAGTATTTTGTCAAGTTTCAAGAAGCTAGCACAAACCGTGTTTGATTTAGAGTTCTAGCTGCATCTGTCAATATAGGAGAAAACAGAGTGAAACCTAGAAATTCAAACTGTAACTGCAAACGAATGCATCAACCTAGGAGACCGAAACTTTGGCATCCAAGTTTGATTGGTGTACTGCTCATTACTTGAAAGTATCATTAAGGTCGAAAAAAAATATGTGTTGAGATTTCAGGAGACTCTAGTTTTTTGGCAGCCTAACAACGCCTTTCATTGAAAGTGTTATTCGCCAGTCTGTGCTGAAGGCTACATCAAGAGGAAACAAACCGTAGGGATAGAATGTAGAACTACTTTATTGTGTCAAGTTTCAAGAAGCTAGCCCAAACCGTGTATGATTAAGAGTTTGAGCTACATTTGTCAATATAGGAGAAAGCAGAATGAAACCTAAAAATTCAAACTGTTACTGCAAACGAATGCTTCAACGTAGGAGAAGGAAACTTGAGCATCCAAGTGGGATTGGTGTACTGATCATTACTCGAAAGTATCATGAAGATTGGATAAAAAAATATATGTTGAGATTTCAGAAGACTCTAGTTTTGGGAAGTTTGGCAACCCCTTTCAATAAAAGTGTTATTCGCCAGTCCCTGCATTAGGCTACATCAAGAGGAAACAAACCTTAGGGATAGAACGTAGAACTACAGTATTTTGTCAAGTTTCAAGAAGCTAGCACAAACCGTGTTTGATTTAGAGTTCGAACTGCATCTGTCAATATAGGACAAAACAGAGTGAAACCTAAAAATTCAAACCGTTCCTGCAAACGAATGCTTCAACCTAGGAGAACGAAACTTGGGCATCCAAGTTTGATTGGTGTACTGCTCATTACTTGAAAGTATCATTAAGGTCGGAAAAAAATATGTTTTGAGATTTCAGGAGACTCTAGTTTTTTGGCAGCCTAACAACGCCTTTCATTGAAAGTGTTATTCGCCAGTCTGTGCTGAAGGCTACATCAAGAGGAAACAAACCTTAGGGATAGAATGTAGAACTACTTTATTGTGTCAAGTTTCAAGAAGCTAGCCCAAACCGTGTATGATTAAGAGTTTGAGCTACATTTGTCAATATAGGAGAAAGCAGAATGAAACCTAAAAATTCAAACTGTTACTGCAAAAGAATGCTTCAACGTAGGAGAAGGAAACTTGAGCATCCAAGTGGGATTGGTGTACTGATCATTACTCGAAAGTATCATGAAGATTGGATAAAAAAATATATGTTGAGATTTCAGAAGACTCTAGTGTTGGGAAGTTTGGCAACCCCTTTCAATAAAAGTGTTATTCGCCAGTCCCTGCATTAGGCTACATCAAGAGGAAACAAACCTTAGAGATAGAACGTAGAACTACAGTATTTTGTCAAGTTTCAAGAAGCTAGCACAAACCGTGTTTGATTTAGAGTTCGAACTGCATCTGTCAATATAGGACAAAACAGAGTGAAACCTAAAAATTCAAACTGTTCCTGCAAACGAATGCTTCAACCTAGGAGAACGAAACTTGGGCATCCAAGTTTGATTGGTGCACTGCTCATTACTTGAAAGTATCATGAAGGTCGGAAGAAAAAATATATGATGAGATTTCAGGAGACTGTAGTTTTTTGGCAGCCTAACAACGCCTTTCATTGAATGTGTTATTCGCCAGTCTCTGCTTAAGGCTACATCAAGAGGAAACAAACCTTAGGGATAGAACGTAGAACTACTTTATTGTGTCATGTTTCAAGTAGCTAGCACAAACCGTGTTTGATTTAAAGTTCTAACTGCATCTGTCAATATAGGAGAAAACAGAGTAAAACCTAATAATTCAAACTGTTCCTGCAAACGAATGCTTCAACCTAGAAGAACAAATCTTGGGCATCCAAGTGGGAATGGTGTACTGATCATTACTTGAATGTATCATGAAGATTGGATGAAAAAATATATGTTGAGATTTCAGGAGACTCTAGTTTTTTGAAAGTTTGGCAACCCCTTTCAATATAAGTGTTATTCGCCAGTCCCTGCATTAGGCTACATCAAGAGGAAACAAACCTTAGAGATAGAACGTAGAACTACTTTATTGTGTCAAGTTTCAAGAAGCTAGCACAAACCGTGTTTGATTTAGAGTTCTAGCTGCATCTGTCAATATAGGAGAAAACAGAGTGAAACCTAGAAATTCAAACTGTAACTGCAAACGAATGCATCAACCTAGGAGAACGAAACTTTGGCATCCAAGTTTGATTGGTGTACTGCTCATTACTTGAAAGTATCATTAAGGTCGAAAAAAAATATGTGTTGAGATTTCAGGAGACTGTAGTTTTTTGGCAGTTTAACAACGCCTTTCATTGAATGTGTTATTCGCCAGTCTGTGCTGAAGGCTACATCAAGAGGAAACAAACCTTAGGGATAGAATGTAGAACTACTTTATTGTGTCAAGTTTCAAGAAGCTAGCCCAAACCGTGTATGATTTAGAGTTTGAACTACATTTGTCAATATAGAAGAAAACAGTGAAACCTAAAAATTAAAACTGTTACTGCAAACGAATGCTTCAACGTAGGAGAATGAAACTTGAGCATCCAGGTGGGATTGGTGTACTGATCATTACTCGAAAGTATCATGAATATTGGATAAAAAAATATATGTTGAGATTTCAGAAGACTCTAGTTTTGGGAAGTTTGGCAACCCCTTTCAATAAAAGTGTTATTCGCCAGTCCCTGCATTAGGCTACATCAATAGGAAACAAACCTTAGAGATAGAACGTAGAACTACAGTATTTTGTCAAGTTTCAAGAAGCTAGCACAAACCGTGTTTGATTTAGAGTTCGAACTGCATCTGTCAATATAGGACAAAACAGAGTGAAACCTAAAAATTCAAACAGTTCCTGCAAACGAATGCTTCAACCTAGGAGAACGAAACTTGGGCATCCAAGTTTGATTGGTGTACTGCTCATTACTTGAAAGTATCATTAAGGTCGGAAAAAAATATGTGTTGAGATTTCAGGAGACTCTAGTTTTTTGGCAGCCTAAGACGCCTTCATTTAAAGTGTTATTCGCCAGTCTGTGCTGAATGCTACATCAAGAGGAAACAAACCTTAGGGATAGAATGTAGAACTACTTTATTGTGTCAAGTTTCAAGAAGCTAGCCCAAACCGTGTATGATTTAGAGTTTGAACTACATTTGTCAATATAGGAGAAAGCAGAATGTAACCTAAAAATTCAAACTGTTACTGCAAACGAATGCTTCAACGTAGGAGAAGGAAACTTGAGCATCCAAGTGGGATTGGTGTACTGATCATTACTTGAAAGTATCATGAAGATTGGATAAAAAAATATATGTTGAGATTTCAGAAGACTCTAGTTTTGGGAAGTTTGGCAACCCCTTTCAATAAAAGTGTTATTCGCCAGTAACTGCATTAGGCTACATCAAGAGGAAACAAACCTTAGAGATAGAACGTAGAACTACAGTATTTTGTCAAGTTTCAAGAAGCTAGCACAAACCGTGTTTGATTTAGAGTTCGAACTGCATCTGTCAATATAGGACAAAACAGAGTGAAACCTAAAAATTCAAACTGTTCCTGCAAACGAATGCTTCAACCTAGGAGAACGAAACTTGGGCATCCAAGTTTGATTGGTGCACTGCTCATTACTTGAAAGTATCATGAAGGTCGGCAGAAAAAATATATGATGAGATTTCAGGAGACGGTAGTTTTTTGGCAGCCTAACAACGCCTTTCATTGAATGTGTTATTCGCCAGTCTCTGCTTAAGGTTACATCAAGAGGAAACAAACCTTAGGGATAGAACGTAGAACTACTTTATTGTGTCATGTTTCAAGTAGCTAGCACAAACCGTGTTTGATTTAAAGTTCTAACTGCATCTGTCAATATAGGAGAAAACAGAGTGAAACCTAAAAATTCAAACTGTTCCTGCAAACGAATGCTTCAACCTAGAAGAACAAAATTTGGGCATCCAAGTGGGAATGGTGTACTGATCATTACTTGAATGTATCATGAAGATTGGATGAAAAAATATATGTTGAGATTTCAGGAGACTCTAGTTTTTTTAAAGTTTGGCAACCCCTTTCAATATAAGTGTTATTCGCCAGTCCCTGCATTAGGCTACATCAAGAGGAATCAAACGTTAGAGATAGAACGTAGAACTACATTATTGTGTCAAGTTTCAAGAAGCTAGCACAAACCGTGTTTGATTTAGAGTTCTAGCTGCATCTGTCAATATAGTTGAAAACAGAGTGAAACCTAGAAATTCAAACTGTTACTGCAAACGAAGGCATCAACCTAGGAGAACGAAACTTGGGCATCCAAGTTTGATTGGTGTACTGCTCATTACTTGAAAGTATCATTAAGGTCGGAAAAAAATATGTGTTGATATTTCAGGAGACTCTAGTTTTTTGGCAGCCTAACAACGCCTTTCATTGAAAGTGTTATTCGCCAGTCTGTGCTGAAGGCTACATCAAGAGGAAACAAACCTTAGGGATAGAATGTAGAACTACTTTATTGTGTCAAGTTTCAAGAAGCTAGCCCAAACCGTGTATGATTTAGAGTTTGAACTACATTTGTCAATATAGGAGAAAGCAGAATGTAACCTAAAAATTCAAACTGTTACTGCAAACGAATGCTTCAACGTAGGAGAAGGAAACTTGAGCATCCAAGTGGGATTGGTGTACTGATCATTACTTGAAAGTATCATGAAGATTGGATAAAAAAAATATATGTTGAGATTTCAGAAGACTCTAGTTTTGGGAAGTTTGGCAACCCCTTTCAATAAAAGTGTTATTCGCCAGTAACTGCATTAGGCTACATCAAGAGGAAACAAACCTTAGAGATAGAACGTAGAACTACAGTATTTTGTCAAGTTTCAAGAAGCTAGCACAAACCGTGTTTGATTTAGAGTTCGAACTGCATCTGTCAATATAGGACAAAACAGAGTGAAACCTAAAAATTCAAACTGTTCCTGCAAACGAATTTTTCAACCTAGGAGAACGAAACTTGGGCATCCAAGTTTGATTGCTGCACTGCTCATTACTTGAAAGTATCATGAAGGTCGGAAGAAAAAATATATGATGAGATTTCAGGAGACTGTAGTTTTTTGGGAGCCTAACAACGCCTTTCATTGAATGTGTTATTCGCCAGTCTCTGCTTAAGGCTACATCAAGAGGAAACAAACCTTAGAGATAGAACGTAGAACTACTTTATTGTGTCATGTTTCAAGTAGCTAGCACAAACCGTGTTTGATTTAAAGTTCTAACTGCATCTGTCAATATAGGAGAAAACAGAGTGAAACCTAAAAATTCAAACTGTTCCTGCAAACGAATGCTTCAACCTAGAAGAACAAAACTTCGGCATCCAAGTGGGAATGGTGTACTGATCATTACTTGAATGTATCATGAAGATTGGATGAAAAAATATATGTTGAGATTTCAGGAGACTCTAGTTTTTTGAAAGTTTGGCAACCCCTTTCAATATAAGTGTTATCGCCAGTCCCTGCATTAGGCTACATCAAGAGGAAACAAACCTTTGAGATAGAACGTAGAACTACTTTATTGTGTCAAGTTTCAAGAAGCTAGCACAAACCGTGTTTGATTTAGAGTTCTAGCTGCATCTGTCAATATAGGAGAAAACAGAGTGAAACCTAGAAATTCAAACTGTTACTGCAAACGAATGCATCAACCTAGGAGAACGAAACTTGGGCATCCAAGTTTGATTGGTGTACTGCTCATTACTTGAAAGTATCATTAAGGTCGGAAAAAAATATGTGTTGAGATTTCAGGAGACTCTAGTTTTTTGGCAGCCTAACAACGCCTTTCATTGAAAGTGTTATTCGCCAGTCTGTGCTGAAGGCTACATCAAGAGGAAACAAACCTTAGGGATAGAATGTAGAACTACTTTATTGTGTCAAGTTTCAAGAAGCTAGCCCAAACCGTGTATGATTTAGAGTTTGAACTACATTTGTCAATATAGGAGAAAGCAGAATGTAACCTAAAAATTCAAACTGTTACAGAAAAACGAATGCTTCAACGTAGGAGAAGGAAACTTGAGCATCCAAGTGGGATTGGTGTACTGATCATTACTTGAAAGTATCATGAAGATTGGATAAAAAAATATATGTTGAGATTTCAGAAGACTCTAGTTTTGGGAAGTTTGGCAACCCCTTTCAATAAAAGTGTTATTCGCCAGTAACTGCATTAGGCTACATCAAGAGGAAACAAACCTTAGAGATAGAACGTAGAACTACAGTATTTTGTCAAGTTTCAAGAAGCTAGCACAAACGGTGTTTGATTTAGAGTTCGAACTGCATCTGTCAATATAGGACAAAACAGAGTGAAACCTAAAAATTCAAACTGTTCCTGCAAACGAATGCTTCAACCTAGGAGAACGAAACTTGGACATCCGAGTTTGATTGGTGCACTGCTCATTACTTGAAAGTATCATGAAGGTCGGAAGAAAAAATATATGATGAGATTTCAGGAGACTGTAGTTTTTTGGCAGCCTAACAACGCCTTTCATTGAATGTGTTATTCGCCAGTCTCTGCTTAAGGCTACATCAAGAGGAAACAAACTTTAGGGATAGAACGTAGAACTACTTTATTGTGTGATGTTTCAAGTAGCTAGCACAAACCGTGTTTGATTTAAAGTTCTAACTGCATCTGTCAATATAGGAGAAAACAGAGTGAAACCTAAAAATTCAAACTGTTCCTGCAAACGAATGCTTCAACCTAGAAGAACAAAATTTGGGCATCCAAGTGGGAATGGTGTACTGATCATTACTTGAATGTATCATGAAGATTGGATGAAAAAATATATGTTGAGATTTCAGGAGACTCTAGTTTTTTGAAAGTTTGGCAACCCCTTTCAATATAAGTGTTATTCGCCAGTCCCTGCATTAGGCTACATCAAGAGGAATCAAACGTTAGAGATAGAACGTAGAACTACATTATTGTGTCAAGTTTCAAGAAGCTAGCACAAACCGTGTTTGATTTAGAGTTCTAGCTGCATCTGTCAATATAGTTGAAAACAGAGTGAAACCTAGAAATTCAAACTGTTACTGCAAACGAAGGCATCAACCTAGGAGAACGAAACTTGGGCATCCAAGTTTGATTGGTGTACTGCTCATTACTTGAAAGTATCATTAAGGTCGGAAAAAAATATGTGTTGATATTTCAGGAGACTCTAGTTTTTTGGCAGCCTAACAACGCCTTTCATTGAAAGTGTTATTCGCCAGTCTGTGCTGAAGGCTACATCAAGAGGAAACAAACCTTAGGGATAGAATGTAGAACTACTTTATTGTGTCAAGTTTCAAGAAGCTAGCCCAAACCGTGTATGATTTAGAGTTTGAACTACATTTGTCAATATAGGAGAAAGCAGAATGTAACCTAAAAATTCAAACTGTTACTGCAAACGAATGCTTCAACGTAGGAGAAGGAAACTTGAGCATCCAAGTGGGATTGGTGTACTGATCATTACTTGAAAGTATCATGAAGATTGGATAAAAAAAATATATGTTGAGATTTCAGAAGACTCTAGTTTTGGGAAGTTTGGCAACCCCTTTCAATAAAAGTGTTATTCGCCAGTAACTGCATTAGGCTACATCAAGAGGAAACAAACCTTAGAGATAGAACGTAGAACTACAGTATTTTGTCAAGTTTCAAGAAGCTAGCACAAACCGTGTTTGATTTAGAGTTCGAACTGCATCTGTCAATATAGGACAAAACAGAGTGAAACCTAAAAATTCAAACTGTTCCTGCAAACGAATGCTTCAACCTAGGAGAACGAAACTTGGGCATCCAAGTTTGATTGGTGCACTGCTCATTACTTGAAAGTATCATGAAGGTCGGAAGAAAAAATATATGATGAGATTTCAGGAGACTGTAGTTTTTTGGGAGCCTAACAACGCCTTTCATTGAATGTGTTATTCGCCAGTCTCTGCTTAAGGCTACATCAAGAGGAAACAAACCTTAGAGATAGAACGTAGAACTACTTTATTGTGTCATGTTTCAAGTAGCTAGCACAAACCGTGTTTGATTTAAAGTTCTAACTGCATCTGTCAATATAGGAGAAAACAGAGTGAAACCTAAAAATTCAAACTGTTCCTGCAAACGAATGCTTCAACCTAGAAGAACAAAACTTGGGCATCCAAGTGGGAATGGTGTACTGATCATTACTTGAATCTATCATGAAGATTGGATGAAAAAATATATGTTGAGATTTCAGGAGACTCTAGTTTTTTGAAAGTTTGGCAACCCCTTTCAATATAAGTGTTATTCGCCAGTCCCTGCATTAGGCTACATCAAGAGGAAACAAACCTTTGAGATAGAACGTAGAACTACTTTATTGTGTCAAGTTTCAAGAAGCTAGCACAAACCGTGTTTGATTTAGAGTTCTAGCTGCATCTGTCAATATAGGAGAAAACAGAGTGAAACCTAGAAATTCAAACTGTTACTGCAAACGAATGCATCAACCTATTAGAACGAAACTTGGGCATCCAAGTTTGATTGGTGTACTGCTCATTACTTGAAAGTATCATTAAGGTCGGAAAAAAATATGTGTTGAGATTTCAGGAGACTCTAGTTTTTTGGCAGCCTAACAACGCCTTTCATTGAAAGTGTCATTCGCCAGTCTGTGCTGAAGGCTACATCAAGAGGAAACAAACCTTAGGGATAGAATGTAGAACTACTTTATTGTGTCAAGTTTCAAGAAGCTAGCCCAAACCGTGTATGATTTAGAGTTTGAACTACATTTGTCAATATAGGAGAAAGCAGAATGTAACCTAAAAATTCAAACTGTTACAGAAAAACGAATGCTTCAACGTAGGAGAAGGAAACTTGAGCATCCAAGTGGGATTGGTGTACTGATCATTACTTGAAAGTATCATGAAGATTGGATAAAAAAATATATGTTGAGATTTCAGAAGACTCTAGTTTTGGGAAGTTTGGCAACCCCTTTCAATAAAAGTGTTATTCGCCAGTAACTGCATTAGGCTACATCAAGAGGAAACAAACCTTAGAGATAGAACGTAGAACTACAGTACTTTGTCAAGTTTCAAGAAGCTAGCACACACCGTGTTTGATTTAGAGTTAGAACTGCATCTGTCAATATAGGACAAAACAGAGTGAAACCTAAAAATTCAAACTGTTCCTGCAAACGAATGCTTCAACCTAGGAGAACGAAACTTGGACATCCAAGTTTGATTGGTGCACTGCTCATTACTTGAAAGTATCATGAAGGTCGGAAGAAAAAATATATGATGAGATTTCAGGAGACTGTAGTTTTTTGGCAGCCTAACAACGCCTTTCATTGAATGTGTTATTCGCCAGTCTCTGCTTAAGGGTACATCAAGAGGAAACAAACCTTAGGGATAGAACGTAGAACTACTTTATTGTGTCATGTTTCAAGTAGCTAGCACAAACCGTGTTTGATTTAAAGTTCTAACTGCATCTGTCAATATAGGAGAAAACAGAGTGAAACCTAGAAATTCAAACTGTTACTGCAAACGAATGCATCAACCTAGGAGAACGAAACTTGGGCATCCAAGTTTGATTGGTGTACTGCTCATTACTTGAAAGTATCATTAAGGTCGGAAAAAAATATGGGTTGAGATTTCAGGAGACTCTAGTTTTTTTGCAGCCTAACAACGCCTTTCATTGAAAGTGTTTTCGCCAGTCTGTGGTGAAGGCTACATCAAGAGGAAACAAACCTTAGGGATAGAATGTAGAACTACTTTATTGTGTCAAGTTTCAAGAAGCTAGCCCAAACCGTGTATGATTTAGAGTTTGAACTACATTTGTCAATATAGGAGAAAGCAGAATGTAACCTAAAAATTCAAACTGTTACTGAAAACGAATGCTTCAACGCAGGAGAAGGAAACTTGAGCATCCAAGTGGGATTGGTGTATGATCATTACTTGAATGTATCATGAAGATTGGATAAAAAAATATATGTTGATATTTCAGAAGACTCTAGTTTTTGGAAGTTTGGCAACCCCTTTCAATAAAAGTGTTATTCGCCAGTAACTGCATTAGGCTACATCAAGAGGAAACAAACCTTAGAGATAGAACGTAGAACTACAGTATTTTGTCAAGTTTCAAGAAGCTAGCACAAACGGTGTTTGATTTAGAGTTCGAACTGCATCTGTCAATATAGGACAAAACAGAGTGAAACCTAAAAATTCAAACTGTTCCTGCAAACGAATGCTTCAACCTAGGAGAACGAAACTTGGACATCCGAGTTTGATTGGTGCACTGCTCATTACTTGAAAGTATCATGAAGGTCGGAAGAAAAAATATATGATGAGATTTCAGGAGACTGTAGTTTTTGGCAGCCTAACAACGCCTTTCATTGAATGTGTTATTCGCCAGTCTCTGCTTAAGGCTACATCAAGAGGAAACAAACTTTAGGGATAGAACGTAGAACTACTTTATTGTGTCATGTTTCAAGTAGCTAGCACAAACCGTGTTTGATTTAAAGTTCTAACTGCATCTGTCAATATAGGAGAAAACAGAGTGAAACCTAAAAATTCAAACTGTTCCTGCAAACGAATGCTTCAACCTAGAAGAACAAAACTTGGGCATCCAAGTGGGAATGGTGTACTGATCATTACTTGAATGTATCATGAAGATTGGATGAAAAAATATATGTTGAGATTTCAGGAGACTCTAGTTTTTTGAAAGTTTGGCAACCCCTTTCAATATAAGTGTTATTCACCAGTCCCTGCATTAGGCTACATCAAGAGGAAACAAACCTTAGAGATAGAACGTAGAACTACTTTATTGTGTCAAGTTTCAAGAAGCTAGCACAAACCGTGTTTGATTTAGAGTTCTAGCTGCATCTGTCAATATAGGAGAAAACAGAGTGAAACCTAGAAATTCAAACTGTTCCTGCAAACGAATGCTTCAACCTAGGAGAACGAAACTTGGGCATCCAAGTTTGATTGGTGCACTGCTCATTACTTGAAAGTATCATGAAGGTCGGAAGAAAAAATATATGATGAGATTTCAGGAGACTGTAGTTTTTTGGCAGCCTAACAATGCCTTTCATTGAATGTGTTATTCGCCAGTCTCTGCTTAAGGCTACATCAAGAGGAAACAAACCTTAGGCATAGAACGTAGAACTACTTTATTGTGTCATGTTTCAAGTAGCTAGCAAAAACCGTGTTTGATTTAAAGTTCTAACTGCATCTGTCAATATAGGAGAAAACAGAGTGAAACCTAAAACTTCAAACTGTTCCTGAAAACGAATGCTTCAACCTAGAAGAACAAAACTTGGGCATCCAAGTGGGAATGGTGTACTGATCATTACTTGAATGTATCATGAAGATTGGATGAAAAAATATATGTTGAGAATTCAGAAGACTCTAGTTTTGGGAAGTTTGGCAACCCCTTTCAATAAAAGTGTTATTCGCCAGTAACTGCATTAGGCTACATCAAGAGGAAACAAACCTTAGAGATAGAACGTAGAACTACAGTATTTTGTCAAGTTTCAAGAAGCTAGCACAAACCGTGTTTGATTTAGAGTTCGAACAGCATCTGTCAAATTAGGACAAAACAGAGTGAAACCTAAAAATTCAAACTGTTCCTGCAAACGAATGCTTCAACCTAGGAGAACGAAACTTGGGCATCCAAGTTTGATTGGTGCACTGCTCATTACTTGAAAGTATCATGAAGGTCGGAAGATAAAATATATGATGAGATTTCAGGAGACTGTAGTGTTTTGGCAGCCTAACAACGCCTTTCATTGAATGTGTTATTCGCCAGTCTCTGCTTAAGGGTACATCAAGAGGAAACAAACCTTAGGGATAGAACGTAGAACTACTTTATGGTGTCATGTTTCAAGTAGCTAGCACAAACCGTGTTTGATTTAAAGTTCTAACTGCATCTGTCAATATAGGAGAAAACAGAGTGAAACCTAAAAATTCAAACTGTTCCTGCAAACGAATGCTTCAACCCAGAAGAACAAAACTTGGGCATCCAAGTGGGAATGGTGTACTGATCATTACTTGAATCTATCATGAAGATTGGATGAAAAAATATATGTTGAGATTTCAGGAGACTCTAGTTTTTTGAAAGTTTGGCAACCCCTTTCAATATAAGTGTTATTCGCCAGTCCCTGCATTAGGCTACATCAAGAGGAAACAAACCTTAGAGATAGAACGTAGAACTACTTTATTGTGTCAAGTTTCAAGAAGCTAGCACAAACCGTGTTTGATTTAGAGTTCTAGCTGCATCTGTCAATATAGGAGAAAACAGAGTGAAACCTAGAAATTCAAACTGTTACTGCAAACGAATGCATCAACCTATTAGAACGAAACTTGGGCATCCAAGTTTGATTGGTGTACTGCTCATTACTTGAAAGTATCATTAAGGTCGGAAAAAAATATGTGTTGAGATTTCAGGAGACTCTAGTTTTTGGCAGCCTAACAACGCCTTTCATTGAAAGTGTCATTCGCCAGTCTGTGCTGAAGGCTACATCAAGAGGAAACAAACCTTAGGGATAGAATGTAGAACTACTTTATTGTGTCAAGTTTCAAGAAGCTAGCCCAAACCGTGTATGATTTGAGTTTGAACTACATTTGTCAATATAGGAGAAAGCAGAATGAAACCTAAAAATTCAAACTGTTACTGCAAACGAATGCTTCAACGTAGGAGAATGAAACTTGAGCATCCAAGTGGGATTGGTGTACTGATCATTACTTGAAAGTATCATGAAGATTGGATAAAAAAATATATGTTGAGATTTCAGAAGACTCTAGTTTTGGGAAGTTTGGCAACCCCTTTCAATAAAAGTGTTATTCGCCAGTAACTGCATTAGGCTACATCAAGAGGAAACAAACCTTAGAGATAGAACGTAGAACTACAGTATTTTGTCAAGTTTCAAGAAGCTAGCACAAACCGTGTTTGATTTAGAGTTCGAAATGCATCTGTCAATATAGGACAAAACAGAGTGAAACCTAAAAATTCAAACTGTTCCTGCAAACGAATGCTTCAACCTAGGAGAACGAAACTTGGATATCCAAGTTTGATTGGTGCACTGCTCATTACTTGAAAGTATCATGAAGGTCGGAAGAAAAAATATATGATGAGATTTCAGGAGACTGTAGTTTTTTGGCAGCCTAACAACGCCTTTCATTGAATGTGTTATTCGCCAGTCTCTGCTTAAGGGTACATCAAGAGGAAACAAACCTTAGGGATAGAACGTAGAACTACTTTATTGTGTCATGTTTCAAGTAGCTAGCACAAACCGTGTTTGATTTAAAGTTCTAACTGCATCTGTCAATATAGGAGAAAACAGAGTGAAACCTAAAACTTCAAACTGTTCCTGCAAACGAATGCTTCAACCTAGAAGAACAAAACTTGGGCATCCAAGTGGGAATGGTGTACTGATCATTACTTGAATGTATCATGAAGATTGGATGAAAAAATATATGTTGAGATTTCAGGAGACTCTAGTTTTTTGAATGTTTGGCAACCCCTTTCAATATAAGTGTTATTCGCCAGTCCCTGCATTAGGCTACATCAAGAGGAAACAAACCTTAGAGATAGAACGTAGAACTACTTTATTGTGTCAAGTTTCAAGAAGCTAGCACAAACCGTGTTTGATTTAGAGTTCTAGCTGCATCTGTCAATATAGGAGAAAACAGAGTGAAACCTAGAAATTCAAACTGTTACTGCAAACGAATGCATCAACCTAGGAGAACGAAACTTGGGCATCCAAGTTTGATTGGTGTACTGCTCATTACTTGAAAGTATCATTAAGGTCGGAAAAAAATATGTGTTGAGATTTCAGGAGACTCTAGTTTTTTGGCAGCCTAACAACGCCTTTCATTGAAAGTGTTATTCGCCAGTCTGTGGTGAAGGCTACATCAAGAGGAAACAAACCTTAGGGATAGAATGTAGAACTACTTTATTGTGTCAAGTTTCAAGAAGCTAGCCCAAACCGTGTATGATTTAGAGTTTGAACTACATTTGTCAATATAGGAGAAAGCAGAATGTAACCTAAAAATTCAAACTGTTACTGCAAACGAATGCTTCAACGCAGGAGAAGGAAACTTGAGCATCCAAGTGGGATTGGTGTATGATCATTACTTGAATGTATCATGAAGATTGGATAAAAAAATATATGTTGAGATTTCAGAAGACTCTAGTTTTGGGAAGTTTGGCAACCCCTTTCAATAAAAGTGTTATTTGCCAGTAACTGCATTAGGCTACCTCAACAGGAAACAAACCTTAGAGATAGAACGTAGAACTACAGTATTTTGTCAAGTTTCAAGAAGCTAGCACAAACCGTGTTTGATTTAGAGTTCGAACTGCATCTGTCAATATAGGACAAAACAGAGTGAAACCTAAAAATTCAAACTGTTCCTGCAAACGAATGCTTCAACCTAGGAGAACGAAACTTGGACATCCGAGTTTGATTGGTGCACTGCTCATTACTTGAAAGTATCATGAAGGTCGGAAGAAAAAATATATGATGAGATTTCAGGAGACTGTAGTTTTTTGGCAGCCTAACAATGCCTTTCATTGAATGTGTTATTCGCCAGTCTCTGCTTAAGGCTACATCAAGAGGAAACAAACTTTAGGGATAGAACGTAGAACTACTTTATTGTGTCATGTTTCAAGTAGCTAGCACAAACCGTGTTTGGTTTAAAGTTCTAACTGCATCTGTCAATATAGGAGAAAACAGAGTGAAACCTAAAACTTCAAACTGTTCCTGCAAACGAATGCTTCAACCTAGAAGAACAAAACTTGGGCATCCAAGTGGGAATGGTGTACTGATCATTACTTGAATGTATCATGAAGATTGGATGAAAAAATATATGTTGAGATTTCAGAAGACTCTAGTTTTGGGAAGTTTGGCAACCCCTTTCAATAAAAGTGTTATTCGCCAGTCCCTGCATTAGACTACATCAAGAGGAAACAAACCTTAGAGATAGAACGGAGAACTACAGTATTTTGTCAAGTTTCAAGAAGCTATCACAAACCGTGTTTGATTTAGAGTTCGAACAGCATCTGTCAAATTAGGACAAAACGGAGTGAAACCTAAAAATTCAAACTGTTCCTGCAAACGAATGCTTCAACCTAGGAGAATGAAACTTTTGCATCCAAGTTTGATTGGTGCACTGTTCATTACTTGAAAGTATCATGAAGGTCGGAAGAAAAAATATATGATGAGATTTCAGGAGACTGTAGTTTTTTGGCAGCCTAACAACGCCTTTCATTGAATGTGTTATTCGCCAGTCTCTGCTTAAGGCTACATCAAGAGGAAACAAACCTTAGGGATAGAACGTAGAACTACTTTATTGTGTCATGTTTCAAGTAGCTAGCACAAACCGTGTTTGATTTAAAGTTCTAACTGCATCTGTCAATATAGGAGAAAACAGAGTGAAACCTAAAACTTCAAACTGTTCCTGAAAACGAATGCTTCAACCTAGAAGAACAAAACTTGGGCATCCAAGTGGGAATGGTGTACTGATCATTACTCGAAAGTATCATGAAGATTGGATAAAAAAATATATGTTGAGATTTCAGAAGACTCTAGTTTTGGGAAGTTTGGCAACCCCTTTCAATAAAAGTGTTATTCGCCAGTCCCTGCATTAGGC